>NC_068439.1:82041631-82073872 GCF_023373465.1 Oncorhynchus keta | reverse complement strand
CCTCCATGTTTGCTTTTCCTATCCCCCTCGGCAAGGCTTCCCTTTCCTATCCGCCTGGGCAGATGTCCCTCTCATCCTGGTTGGGATGGAAACAGACACATCTGGCGAGAGGGACTGGGTCCACGGAGGAAAGGAGGGAGGGGAGAGATGAGGAGGTGTGGTAAGAGGAGTAGTGGGAGGAGCGAGACCAAATACTATTCCTGTATTTCAACATCCACAACTCTGAGATATCTTCTACTATTCCTACATCTTATTGATGAAACACACACACACACACACACACACACACACACACACACACACACACACACACACACACACACACACACACACACACACACACACACACACACACACACACACACACACACACACACACACACATTGAGATACACACTCATGCGGAAGACAACATGAATGGGAGCTACATTCCTGAATGAGGCCAATAACAGAACTTAACTGACAATAACAAAACTTATCTGAATTGAAGTTCACGCACCTAAGGAGAGCATCTCTATGTCCATGTCAACATATTTAATTTATGAGATATTCCACGACGTTTACCCACTCTGTTAGCCTATCCACACACATCTCAAAAGCCCACAAACGATCCTTCATTGGCACAACAAACATATTAAATCCTTTTTTTTTTGGGGGGGGATTTCACTCTGGCATTGGAGGAATAGCCCTCCCTCTTGTAATTACACAGCTTCCAAAATTACGCATTTGGCACGCTTTACATGTATTGATCTGACGCATATCGAAGCGCATTAACTGACATCAAAAAAAATGTTCAAGGCAATATATTATAGCAACCAAAAGAGTATGAAAACACACCATGACTTACTGTTGTCAGGCGGCCCTTGGACCATGTTGAACTTGTATATCTCTTTGGCATAATATTCGGTCTCCGTGTTGTCTTGGCCGCAACTTTGCTGCCGGTCTCTCCCCAACTCCTCAAGCAGCTCCCGGGTACTGTTATACAAGGCCTGGATCTGGTAAGGGACCTGACTGGGTCCCAGTGAGTGTGGCGGGCTGGTCGTCCGGAGTTTACTCAGTATCTGTCCCCGTATCGCCTCGACCCTTTTCCGCTTCACATGGTCTATATCTACGGTAGCGCATGTTGAGAAAGATAGGCTCGTGGTGGCGCAGTTTAAGAGTAGGACAAACAGAAGAGTTTTACCCAGATACATGTTTCTGTTTCTCTCTGATTGGTTTAGGAACACTTCGAATAATAACAGATTACTGACGGATTCACATGTGACTAATTCCCAAGGTTCCTACGCGTAAAAATATGTTAAAAACTTTTCATAATCAAATTTATAGCAGTCTCTTATTAACTAACTTTTCTCTTTACTTGTATTTGTCTCCTTCATACACATACGCCCTCTCCCGAGGAAAACCCTTTCTGTTGGTTTGTAATCCAGAGAAATCCAGGTGTATATTCGCCCATCAGACATCGCCTTTCCAAAGGAATGAATTCCCCAGCGCGCGCCAAACCTAAAATCTACCCAGCGCAGCAATTGTCTCCATCGTCGTTATAGTTACTGAACGCATATAGGCACTTTACTTTTCTTTCTCATTCTTGTATTTAACTATTTTCTTTCAATTATGTCGCCCAACTCGCCCCACAAACTCTGCATCCTTCCTTTTTGTATTTATCTTTAACAACTTCGTGCTTGCCTCTGACCCGCACGCGACTGTGCCTTGCTGCAGTCACCTTGCGGAGCTATGAGCATTCAGCATGGGCTCACTTTTTTTTATACCGAATGCTGTGACGTTTTGATAGAGGACGGACAACAGGTTATCCAATGATTATTATATGATAGACGTCTATATGTAGGCATTGGTTGAAGCTGTGTTAAAAGTAATTCAAATCTCCTTACCTTCATATTTAAGACAAAATGACATGGATCTCTGTCCTTTGATCTGACGAGTCCAAAGATTATATTTTTGGTACCAACCTTGTCTTTGTGAGAGTAGGTGAACAGATGATCTCTGCATGTGTGGTTCCCACCGTGAAGCACGGAGGAGGAGGTGTGATGGTGTGGGGGTGCTTTTTTATGGTCCTTCTGTAGCTCAGTTGGTAGAGCATGGCGCTTGTAACGCCAGGGTAGTGGGTTCGATCCCCGGGACCACCCATACGTAGAATGTATGCACACATGACTGTAAGTCGCTTTGGATAAAAGCGTCTGCTAAATGGCATATATATATATATATTCTATATATTCTTTTCTGGTGACACTGTCGGTGATTTATTTAGAAATCAAGGCACACTTAACCAGCATGGCTACCACAGCATTCTGAAGCAATACACCATCCCACCTGGTTTGTGCTTAGTGGGACTATCATTTATCTTTCAACAGGACAATGACCCAACACACCTCCAGGCTGTATAAAGGGTATTTGACCAAGAGGGAGAGTGATGGAGGGCAACATCAGATGACCAGGCTTCCACAGTCACCTGACCTCAACCCAATTGAAATAGTTCGGGATGAGTTGGACCGCAGAGTGAAGGAAAAGCAGTCAACAAGCAGTGGTGGAAAAAGTACCCAATTGTCATACTTGACTACTTTACACCATTGCCAACAAGTGCTCAGCATATGTGGGAACTCCTTCAAGACCGTTGGAAAAGCATTCCAGGTGAAGCTGGTTGAGAGAATGCCAAGCGTGTGCAAAAGCTGTCATCAAGGCAAAGGGTGGCCACTTAGAAGAATCTAAAATATAACATATATTTTTGGTTACTACATGATTCCATATGTGTTATTCCATAGTTGTGATGTCTTCAACTATTATTCTACATTGTAGAAAATAGTAAAAATAAAGACAAACACCTTGAATGAGTAGGTGTGTCCAAACTTTTGACTGGTATTGTATATATAATATATATATA
Organism: Oncorhynchus keta; assembly: GCF_023373465.1. NCBI lineage: Eukaryota > Metazoa > Chordata > Actinopteri > Salmoniformes > Salmonidae > Oncorhynchus > Oncorhynchus keta. The sequence goes on along the minus strand of NC_068439.1, from coordinate 82,070,979 downwards.
TATATATATATATATATATATATATATATATATATATATATATATATATATATATATATATATATATATATATATATATAAGTACAAACATAACTTTAAGTGATATATTATTTTGACAGAGGTAAAAAAAAAAATATATTTTTCCATTTAGATTTTAATGATTTGTTTTCCATCGATCAGCACAGCAATTGATAAAACAGAACCATGTTTGAAACAAGTGGTTTTGGGCTTATTTCAATATTACACATGTAAGATAACAGGAACAAAGACAGGCTCAATCTGAGCTACTGTGTTCAACACCACCAGCTGTGAACCTACTGACCCACAAAGGATGTTGTTATGATTTTCAACATTTTTTTTTATTCAAATAAGAAATAATAAGAAATAATAAATTATAAATAAAACAAAAGACAAAAGCAAGCATGATGGTCTTGTAAGTATAAAATCAAAGCAGGCTTTCATTTAATAAAACATTTGCATAAAAAGGGTAGTGTAATGAGATAATGTCTTTCCGGGGTGAAGAATCCAAAGCACATCTATGAATCAGGCTGTTTGAGAAGGTTTGATTCCCAAGAAACCTGACCACACGTCGTTTGACGTACAATACCAACAGACAGCTACTGTAGTAGATCAAAGTTGTAAATCCTTGGTAGGGAGAAATGGGCGGTGGTGCATTTATCAGCTTCAGACCTCTTCTCATTTACATAGTTAATTATTATTATTATTTTATAAATTATCGTTGTATTGATTTAGAACATCTCAGATATTACCTATTAGCCTCTCATATCAACATAATGTGTCCTTATGTATTCCTAACAGTTCATCATATTGTATATAAATTATAGTTGTATTGATTTAGAACATCTCAGATATTACCTATTAGCCTCTCATATCAACATAATGTGTCCTTATGTATTCCTAACAGTTCATCATATTGTATATAAATTATAGTTGTATTGATTTAGAACTCACATCTCAGATATTACCTATTAGCCTCTCATATCAACATAATGTGTCCTTATGTATTCCTAACAGTTCATCATATTGTATATAAATTATAGTTGTATTGATTTAGAACTCACATCTCAGATATTACCTATTAGCCTCTCATATCAACATAATGTGTCCTTATGTATTCCTAACAGTTCATCATATTGTATATATTTCTTACCTTTATAAATTGCAAATGTTTAGTTTAAACTTTGTTACATTTCAAGGATATGGTACCTATTAAAATGGACATTTCTCATATCAACATAATTTTATCCTTATGTATTATTCAGTTAGATGAAAATTGCATATAAATCTTTATAGTTGTATTGATTTGGGAACTCATCGTGCATCTCAGAAATTCAAGATATTACCTATTAGCCTCTCATATCAACATAATTTTTTTTTAAATGTATCCCACCTAACAGTTCATCATATTGTATATAAATTAAAGTTGTATTCATTTTAAACATTTCTTCAGATCTTTGCCTATTAGCTGGCTCTCATATCAACATAATGTGTCCTTATGTATTCCTAACAGTTCATCATATTGTATATACATTATAGTTGTATTGATTTAGAACTCACATCTCAGATATTACCTATTAGCCTCTCATATCAACATAATGTGTCCTTATGTATTCCTAACAGTTCATCATATTGTATATACATTATAGTTGTATTGATTTAGAACATCTCAGATATTACCTATTAGCCTCTCATATCAACATAATGTGTCCTTATGTAATCCTCACAGTTCATCATATTGTATATATTTCTTACCTTTTAAATTGCAAATGTTTAGTTTAATTTACTTTGTTACTTTTCAAGGACCAATGGTATCAATTAAAATGGACATTTCTCATGATTTGCAATAGAGATTTTATCGATCTGATCGTATTATTCATTGTTAGATGAAAATAGCAGAACCATCATCTTTAATGAACTCGGTAATGAATGTGGGCACAGTCAGCTGCAGTCTACTATCGTGCTGAAATAGAGAGCCCTCCCTCTAGTGGGAAATTCAAACTATTACACTTTTTTTTTTTTTTAAACGTGTGACACAAATCCCACCCAGAAACGTCCCCTTTCCCTGTCCTGTCCTTCTTCTCCCTGCTCAAAATAGTATTTCATTTTAATAGCATTTACTTCATTTTCTTCTTCTTCTCTTTTTTTTTCTGCTGGCATAACCCACGTGAACCCGACAGGATGAGTCATGAAATGATACAAGACCCTGTCACTCGCTCTGTTCCTCTCTGGAATCTGGAGCCGTGGAGGATGGAGGGAGTTGGTCCCGAAACAGCTGAACCCAAGCCAAAGTGTGAATCCCAAAATGACATCCTATTCCCTATGTAGTGCACTACTTTAGACCAGAGCCCTATTCCCTATGTAGTGCACTACTTTAGACCAGAGCCCTATTCCCTATGTAGTGCACTACTTTAGACCAGAGCCCTATTCCCTATGTAGTGCACTACTTTTGACGGGCTAGACCAGAGCCCTATTCCCTATGTAGTGCACTACTTTTGACTACTTTAGACCAGAGCCCTATTCCCTATATAGTGCACTACTTTAGACCAGAGCCCTATTCCCTATATAGTGCACTACTTTAGACCAGAGCCCTATTCCCTATATAGTGCACTACTTTAGACCAGAGCCCTATTCCCTATATAGTGCACTACTTTAGACCAGAGCCCTATTCCCTATGTAGTGCACTACTTTAGACCAGAGCCCTATTCCCTATGTAGTGCACTACTTTAGACCAGAGCCCTATTCCCTATGTAGTGCACTACTTTTGACGGGCTAGACCAGAGCCCTATTCCCTATGTAGTGCACTACTTTAGACCAGAGCCCTATTCCCTATGTAGTGCACTACTTTAGACCAGAGCCCTATTCCCTATGTAGTGCACTACTTTAGACCAGAGCCCTATTCCCTATGTAGTGCACTACTTTTGACGGGCTAGACCAGAGCCCTATTCCCTATGTAGTGCACTACTTTAGACCAGAGCCCTATTCCCTATGTAGTGCACTACTTTAGACCAGAGCCCTATTCCCTATATAGTGCACTACTTTAGACCAGAGCCCTATTCCCTATGTAGTGCAATACTTTAGACCAGAGCCCTATTCCCTATGCAGTGCACTACTTTAGACCAGAGCCCTATTCCCTAAATAGTGCACTACTTTAGACCAATGCCCTATTCCCTAAATAGTGCACTACTTTAGACCAGAGCCCGTCAAAAGTAGTGCACTACAAAGGGAATAGGGTGTCATTTGAGACACATTCCAAATTTCCCCTTTAAGAGGAATTCAAGGAACGTTATTATTGCATTACAGAGAGTTCCCAAATAAGTCCAGCTTCCTCCTCTGTCCCGTCAGGATTCCCGTGCCCTCAGCTACCCCAACCCGTGATCCACCCGACCAGAAACCGTTTTATTTGCAGCTGCTTAGTTACAGAGCAGCAATGTTTCATCTTTATTCCTAAAAATATACTGTATACTGAAATATACTTGCATTTCTCATACCCATTCTAGGGTCAAAGGTTAGATAGAACTGTTGTCTAGACCCAATCATGGGGCAGGAATGGTATGTCACTAGCTTTAACATTTCCCCCCGATATGCATAGTGATATGAAGCATTCAGCAATGTCCTAATAAGGTAAGATGTATGTATGGGCATGAAGATAGGTTTCCCAGGTGTCCTTCAGTTAGATCATAATGTCTACTGCTCTCTCTCTATCTCTGTCTCTCTCTCTCTCTCTCTCTCAATTCAATGGGCTTTATTGGCATGGGAAACATGTGTTAACATTGCCAAAGCAAGTGAGGTAGATTATATACAAAAGTGAAATAAACAATGGCGCCTCTCTCACTCTCACTCTCACTCTCACTCTCACTCTCACTCTCACTCACACACACACAGTTATCTGGGAAAGGAACGCTAAACCACATTTATTTCTCAACATTAAAAGATGTTATCTGTGTTTTATACAACATTTCTGACTTAAATTTCCCAGTAGTCCTCTAAACCTTGTTGACATCACATTTTGCTTTGATTTGATCTTAACTAACTAACTAACTTGCCTAGTTAAATAAATTGTGGACAAAATTGGCTTTGCTTGAGTGATGCGAGAGTTGATTATCATTCCCTCATTGTGTCTGAGAGTTGATTATCATTCCCTCATTGTGTCTGATGGTGGTCATTGTCCCTCTGGGTCTTCCGTGGTCTCATGTGTAGTAACGGGAACAGTCCTTGGCTTCCATATATATTGTTTTCCCGAATCATTTCCCTTTGTAGTTGCTCCAAACGCTCAATCCCTGGAATGTGTTCATTTGTAGGTTTGGCTCTTTGCTTCGTGCCGAATTGTGTGATCTCAACTCAAAAGGGTCCAAATGGTCCTGGAAATTGTTTTGAGAATCCAAATATTTATCAGAGGGGGGGGGGATCTCTTTTCTTTTCCCCCCTGCAGAGCTTGTTGTTAACTCCCAACAGCTCTCACGGTGTCACGGCAGAATTATACATTTATACATGTTTGTCAAAGTTGTTTAAGGTTAAGTTTAGACATTAACTCTGAATGGTTAAGGCTAGACATTTACTCTGAATGGTTAAGGTTAGGTATTAACTCTGAATGGTTAAGGCTAGGCATTAACTCTGAATGGTTAAGGTTAGGCATTAACTCTGAATGGTTAAGGTTAGGCATTTACTCTGAATGGTTAAGGTTAGGCATTTACTCTGAATGGTTAAGGTTAGGCATTTACTCTGAATGGTTAAGGCTAGACATTAACTCTGAATGGTTAAGGTTAGGCATTTACTCTGAATGGTTAAGGTTAGACATTAACTCTGAATGGTTAAGGTTAGACATTTACTCTGAATGGTTAAGGTTAGGCATTAACTCTGAATGGTTAAGGTTAGGCATTAACTCTGAATGGTTAAGGTTAGGCATTTACTCTGAATGGTTAAGGTTAGGCATTTACTCTGAATGGTTAAGGTTAGGCATTTACTCTGAATGGTTAAGGCTAGGCATTTACTCTGAATGGTTAAGGTTAGGCATTAACTCTGAATGGTTAAGGTTAGGCATTTACTCTGAATGGGTAAAGTTAGGCATTAACTCTGAATGGTTAAGGTTAGGCATTTACTCTGAATAGGTTAGGCATTAACTCTGAATGGTTAAGGTTAGGCATTAACTCTGAATGGTTAAAGTTAGGCATTTACTCTGAATGGGTTAGGCATTTACTCTGAATGGTTAAGGTTAGGCATTAACTCTGAATGGTTAAGGTTAGGCATTTACTCTGAATGGTTAAGGTTAGGCATTTACTCTGAATGGTTAAAGTTAGGCATTTACTCTGAATGGGTTAGGCATTAACTCTGAATGGTTAAGGTTAGGCATTAACTCTGAATGGTTAAGGTTAGGCATTAACTCTGAATGGTTAAGGTTAGGCATTAACTCTGAATGGTTAAGGTTAGGCATTAACTCTGAATGGTTAAAGTTAGGCATTTACTCTGAATGGTTAAGGTTAGGCATTAACTCTGAATGGGGTTAGGCATTTACTCTGAATGGTTAAGGTTAGGCATTTACTCTGAATGGTTAAGGTTAGGCATTAACTCTGAATGGTTAAGGTTAGGCATTTACTCTGAATGGTTAAAGTTAGGCATTTACTCTGAATGGGTTAGGCATTTACTCTGAATGGGTTAGGCATTAACTCTGAATGGTTAAGGTTTGACATTAACTCTGAATGGTTAAGGTTAGGCATTAACTCTGAATGGTTAAGGTTAGGCATTAACTCTGAATGGTTAAGGTTAGGCATTTACTCTGAATGGTTAAAGTTAGGCATTTACTCTGAATGGGTTAGGCATTTACTCTGAATGGGTTAGGCATTAACTCTGAATGGTTAAGGTTAGACATTAACTCTGAATGGTTAAGGTTAGGCATTAACTCTGAATGGTTAAGGTTAGACATTTACTCTGAATGGGTTAGGCATTAACTCTGAATGGTTAAGGCTAGACATTAACTCTGAATGGTTAAGGTTAGACATTTACTCTGAATGGTTAAGGTTAGCATTAACTCTGAATGGTTAAGGTTAGGCATTAACTCTGAATGGGTAAGGCTAGACATTTACTCTGAATGGTTAAGGTTAGACATTAACTCTGAATGGTTAAGGTTAGGCATTAACTCTGAATGGGTAAGGCTAGACATTTACTCTGAATGGTTAAGGTTAGACATTAACTCTGAATGGTTAAGGTTAGGCATTTACTCTGAATGGTTAAGGTTAGTCATTAACTCTGAATGGTTAAGGTTAGGCATTTACTCTGAATGGGTAAAGTTAGGCATTTACTCTGAATGGGTAAAGTTAGGCATTAACTCTGAATGGTTAAGGTTAGGCATTTACTCTGAATGGGTTAGGCATTAACTCTGAATGGGTTGGCATTAACTCTGAATGGTTAAGGCTAGACATTAACTCTGAATGGTTAAGGTTAGACATTTACTCTGAATGGTTAAGGTTAGGCATTTACTCTGAATGGTTAAGGCTAGGCATTAACTCTGAATGGTTAAGGTTAGGCATTAACTCTGAATGGTTAAGGTTAGGCATTTACTCTGAATGGTTAAAGTTAGGCATTTACTCTGAATGGTTAAGGTTAGGCATTTACTCTGAATGGTTAAAGTTAGGCATTTACTCTGAATGGTTAAGGTTAGGCATTTACTCTGAATGGGTAAAGTTAGGCATTTACTCTGAATGGGTTAGGCATTAACTCTGAATGGTTAAGGTTTGACATTAACTCTGAATGGTTAAGGTTAGGCATTAACTCTGAATGGTTAAGGTTAGGCATTAACTCTGAATGGTTAAGGTTAGGCATTTACTCTGAATTTAGGCATTTACTCTGAATGGGTTAGGCATTAACTCTGAATGGTTAAGGCTAGACATTAACTCTGAATGGTTAAGGTTAGACATTAACTCTGAATGGTTAAGGTTAGGCATTAACTCTGAATGGTTAAGGCTAGACATTTACTCTGAATGGTTAAGGTTAGACATTAACTCTGAATGGTTAAGGTTAGGCATTTACTCTGAATGGTTAAGGTTAGTCATTAACTCTGAATGGTTAAGGTTAGGCATTAACTCTGAATGGTTAAGGTTAGGCATTAACTCTGAATGGTTAAGGTTAGGCATTAACTCTGAATGGTTAAGGTTAGACATTTACTCTGAATGGTTAAGGTTAGGCATTAACTCTGAATGGTTAAGGTTAGGCATTTACTCTGAATGGGTTAGGCATTTACTCTGAATTCTTAAGGTTAGGCATTAACTCTGAATGGTTAAGATTAGGCATTTACTCTGAATGGTTAAGGTTAGTATTTACTCTGAATGGTTAAGGATAGGAATTAAACTTGCAACCAATCAGAGGCAGATGGTTCCACCCCATCCTCCATCCCCGTCCACAAAACCCAGGCAAAATCCGAAACGTCAATGCTCACGGCTGCCCCTAGTGACCGGTTTCCACATCTTCACCCCACGTCCTCAGACATGGACGTCTCCCGCTGACTGGTTAACTCGGGCCCTGGCATCCCATCTGGACATGGCCTGCTCTCCCTTAACTCGGCCCCTGGCATCCCATCTGGACATGGCCTGCTCTCCCTTAACTCGGCCCCTGGCATCCCATCTGGACATGGCCTGCTCTCCCTTAACTCGGGCCCTGGCATCCCATCTGGACATGGCCTGCTCTCCCTTAACTCGGCCCCTGGCATCCCATCTGGACATGGCCTGCTCTCCCTTAACTCGGCCCCTGGCATCCCATCTGGACATGGCCTGCTCTCCCTTAACTCGGCCCCTGGCATCCCATCTGGACATGGCCTGCTCTCCCTTAACTCGGCCCCTGGCATCCCATCTGGACATGGCCTGCTCTCCCTTAACTCGGCCCCTGGCATCCCATCTGGACATGGCCTGCTCTCCCTTAACTCGGCCCCTGGCATCCCATCTGGACATGGCCTGCTCTCCCTTAACTCGGGCCCTGGCATCCCATCTGGACATGGTCTGCTCTCCCTTAACTCGGCCCCTGGCATCCCATCTGGACATGGTCTCTCTCCCTTAACTCGGCCCCTGGCATCCCATCTGGACATGGTCTCTCTCTCCCTTAACTCGGCCCCTGGGATCCCATCTGGACATGGCCTGCTCTCCCTTAACTCGGCCCCTGGCACCCCATCTGGACATGGTCTCTCTCTCCCTTAACTCGGGCCCTGGCATCCCATCTGGACATGGTCTCTCTCTCCCTTAACTCGGCCCCTGGCATCCCATCTGGACATGGCCTGCTCTCCCTTAACTCGGCCCCTGGCATCCCATCTGGACATGGCCTGCTCTCCCTTAACTCGGGCCCTGGCATCCCATCTGGACATGGTCTCTCTCTCCCTTAACTCGGGCCCTGGCATCCCATCTGGACATGGTCTCTCTCCCTTAACTCGGCCCCTGGCATCCCATCTGGACATGGTCTCTCTCTCCCTTAACTCGGCCTCTGGCATCCCATCTGGACATAGCCTGCTCTCCCTTAACTCGGGCCCTGGGATCCCATCTGGACATGGTCTCTCTCCCTTAACTCGGCCCCTGGCATCCCATCTGGACATGGCCTGCTCTCCCTTAACTCGGCCCCTGGCATCCCATCTGGACATGGCCTTTTCTGGGCCCTTAACACGGCCCCTGGCATCCCATCTGGACATGGCCACACTCTCCCTTGAGAAACTCGGAAGACGGCATCCCATCTGGACATGGCCAATCAGAGGTATCCCTATCAGAGGTCAGTATGTCCAATCTGGCATCCCATCACATGGTATGTCCCAATCAGAGGTATCTGGCAATCTGAACATGGTCCAATCAGAGGTATGTCCAATCAGAGGTATGTCCTAATCAGGCCCCTGGGATCCCATCTGGACATGGCCTGGTATGTCCAATCAGAACAATCAGCCCCTGGCATCCCCATCTGGACATGGTCTCATCTGTTTAGTTTAAGTGAAGGGCATTTATTGGCATCCCAAAACATGGTCTCTTCTGCCATCATTTCAGAGTTCCCTGGCATCCCTCACAGCGATGTCCAACACACAGCTCAGTCCTGATGGCAGTACATTTTGGTGGGCAGCTCAGTAAAACACACAGCTCAGCATGCACCTGCACAGCACAGTACAACACACACACACACACACACAGCAGTAAAAACACACACTTCAGTAAAACACACAGCTGTGTAAAACACACAGTGACACAACACACAGCTCAGTAAAACAGCTCAGCTCAGTACAACACACAGCTCAGTTCAACGCACAGCTCAGTACAACGCACAGCTCAGTTCAACACACAGCTCAGTACAACACACAGTCAGTTCAACGCACAGCTCAGTACAACGCACAGCAGTTCAACACACATGTCCAACACACAGGTACAGTATGTCCAATCAGAGGTATGTAAAAAACACACCTAGTTCAACACACAGGTATGTTCAACACACAGCTCAGTAAAACACAATCAGAGGTATGTCCAATCAGAGCTCATGTCCAATCACAGCTATGTCCAATCAGAGTATAAAACACACAGCTCAGTCAGAGGTACAGTATGTCAACTATCACAGGTATGTAAAACACACAGCTCATAAAAACACCAACAGCTCAGTTCAACCAATCAGTAAAACACACAGTAAAACACACAGTATGTCCAATCACAGCTCAGTATCACACACAGATGCAGAATGTCTAAAATCAGTTTAGTTTAAAACACACAGCTCAGTAAAACACACAGCTCAGTAAAACACACATTCAGTACAACACACAGCTCAGCTCAGTAAAATGCACAAACACAGTAAACACACAGCTCAGTACAACACACAGCTCAGTACAAACACAGCTCAGTAAAACACACAGCTCATACAACACACAGCTCACACAGCTCAGTACAACGCACAGCTCAGTTCAACACACAGCTCAGTACAACACACAGCTCAGTTCAACACACAGCTCAGTAAAACACACAGCTCAGTTCAACACACAGCTCAGTAAAACACACAGCTCAGTAAAACACACAGCTCAGTAAAACACACAGCTCAGTAAAACACACAGCTCAGTAAAACACACAGCTCAGTTCAACACACAGCTCAGTAAAACACACAGCTCAGTAAAACACACAGCTCAGTAAAACACACAGCTCAGTAAAACACACAGCTCAGTAAAACACACAGCTCAGTAAAACACACAGCTCAGTAAAACACACAGCTCAGTAAAACACACAGCTCAGTAAAACACACAGCTCAGTACAACACACAGCTCAGTAAAACACACAGCTCAGTAAAACGCACAGCTCAGTACAATGCACAGCTCAGTACAATGCACAGCTCAGTACAACACACAGCTCAGTACAACACACAGCTCAGTTCAACGCACAGCTCAGTACAACGCACAGCTCAGTTCAACACACAGCTCAGTTCAACACACAGCTCAGTAAAACACACAGCTCAGTAAAACACACAGCTCAGTACAACACACAGCTCAGTTCAACACACAGCTCAGTAAAACACACAGCTCAGTAAAACACACAGCTCAGTACAACACACAGCTCAGTAAAACACACAGCTCAGTAAAACACACAGCTCAGTAAAACACACAGCTCAGTACAACACACAGCTCAGTAAAACACACAGCTCAGTACATACCAACAACAGCTAACCAACAAGCCAACATACCAACCAACAAGTACTCCCCAACACTAACAGCTCAGTACCAAACAAGCCACCTACTAACCAACAGCCAACCTACTAACCAACAAGCCAGTACAAACAACCTACTAACAGCTCAGTAAAACAAGCCAACTACTAACCACAAGCTACCATCTACAAGCCAACCTACAACCACACAGCCAACAGCTCAGTAACCAACAAGCCAACCTAGTAACAGCTCACAAGCCAACCTACTAACCAACAAGCCAACCTACTAACCAACAGCTCAGTACTAACCACAGCTCAACCAACAACAACCTACCCCATCAGCCAATATACTAACCAACAAGTCAACTACCAACCTACAAGCCAACCTAAACACAACAAGCTACAAGCCAAGTACTAACCAACAAGCCAACACACAGCTCAGTACCAAACACAGCCAGTTCAAGCCAGCTACTAACCAACAGCCAACCTACTAACCTACAAGCCAACCTACTAACCAACAAGCCAACCTAAACAACAGCTACCAACCTACAAACCTACTAACCAACAAGCCAACATACCAACCAACAAGCACAAGCCAGTTACAACACAAGTCAACCTACCAACCAACAAGCCAACCTACTAACCAACAAGCCAACCTACTAACCAACAAGCCAACCTACTAACCAACAAGCCAACATACCAACCAACAAGCCAACCTACTAACCAACAAGCCAACCTACTAACCATCAGGCCAACCTACTAACCAACAAGTCAACCTACCAACCTACAAGCCAACCTACAACCAACAAGCCAACCTACTAACCAACAAGCCAACCTACTAACCAACAAGCCAACCTACTAACCAACAAGCCAACCTACTAACCAACAAGCCAACATACTAACCAACAAGCCAACCTACTAACCAACAAACCAACAAGTCAACCTACCAACCTACAAGCCAACCTACTAACCAACAACCAACTACTAACCAACAAGCCAACCTACTAACCTACAAGCCAACCTACTAACCAACAAGCCAACATACTAACCAACAAGCCAACCTACTAACCAACAAGTCAACCTACCAACCTACAAGCCAACCTACTAACCAACAAGCCAACATACTAACCAACAAGCCAACCTACTAACCAACAAGCCAACCTACTAACCAACAAGCCAACCTACTAACCAACAAGCCAACCTACTAACCAACAAGCCAACCTACTAACCAACAAGCCAACCTACTAACCAACAAGCCAACCTACTAACCAACAAGCCAACCTACTAACCTACAAGCCAACCTACTAACCAACAAGCCAACATACTAACCAACAAGCCAACCTACTAACCAACAAGCCAACCTACTAACCAACAAGCCAACCTACTAACCAACAAGCCAACCTACTAACCAACAAGCCAACCTACTAACCAACAAGCCAACCTACTAACCAACAAGCCAACCTACTAACCAACAAGTCAACCTACCAACCTACAAGCCAACCTACTAACCAACAAGCCAACCTACTAACCAACAAGCCAACCTACTAACCAACAAACCCAACCTACTAACCAACAAACCAACAAGCCAACCTACCTACTAACCAACAAGCCAACCTACTAACCAACAAGCCAACCTACTAACCAACAAGCCAACCTACTAACCAACAAGCCAACCCTAACCAACAAGCCAACCTACTAACCAACAAGCCAACCTACTAACCAACAAGCCAACCTACTAACCAACAAGCCAACATACCAACCTACAAGCCAACCTACTAACCAACAAGTCAACCTACCAACCTACAAGCCAACCTACTAACCAACAAGCCAACCTACTAACCAACAAGCCAACCTACTAACCAACAAGCCAACCTACTAACCAACAAGCCTAACTGTTTCAAAGGCTCAATCTATTTTCTCTTTGAAAGGCTAAACATGTCAACCTGTGATCCTCTGAGAAGCAAATGTCTCTGTGAAGTGGTGAGAAGCAAATGTCTCTGTGAAGTGGTGAGAAGCAAATGTCTCTGTGAAGTGGTGAGAAGCAAATGTCTCTGTGAAGTGGTGAGAAGCAAATGTCTCTGTGAAGTGGTGAGAAGCAAATGTCTCTGTGAAGTGGTGAGAAGCAAATGTCTCTGTGAAGTGGTGAGAAGCAAATGTCTCTGTGAAGTGGTGAGGACCTCTTCGCTGAATGCCACCTCTCTCTCTCTGGCAGATAGATCTGTCATCGGGCAAATCCCTGAGAAGAAACGTAAAAGTTTACCGATCAATTTTAACTCTCCCATCAACTACCATGTAATAATAAGGCTGCAATTTCTCCTCTGAGCTCCTAGAGTGCTGCAACACAACAGACAATGTGTTGTCCTGGCATGAGGGACAATAGCTGTCTTATGGCACAAATGAACTTTGCCTGAGATTACTCATTCTCAAAACGACATTGTGAAATTGTACCTGTTACAGTTCTAGTCTAGAAGACTTATTTATGGTAACACCGTCAACTCAGACATGAGATTCCATCAGCGTCCATCCACCTCCACTGACAGACAGAGAGACTGGCTGACTTGATAAAGAATGCTCTAAGTGGACAGTATTCTTCAGCACCTCTGTTGTGAGGGAGTCTGGCTCTGTGGTCGTCTACTGCTGTCTGGATGATAGGAGCATCAGCACTCAGACAGCATCCAGGGCAGACAGACGATAGCAGATGAAAGGTCCATGTGTTAAGCTCATCATCATCATCGTCGTCGTCGTCGCTGGCTTTCTCAGGTCTGTCGAATACTAGACAGAGTGGACACGTAGAAGACCTCTGACTGGTCTAGCAACTATCTTATCGTCTGTCTGTCTGTCTGTCTGTCTGTCTGTCTGTCTGTCTGTCTGTCTGTCTCTGTCTGTCTGTCTGTCTGTCTGTCTGTCTGTCTGTCTGTCTGTCTGTCTGTCTGTCTGTCTGTCTGTCTGTCTGTCTGCATTCTCTCTAAAATGATTAGTAAAGGGTTGTGAGTGATTGAACGTTTACTAACCTCCGTCCAAAATCTATGCCATATGATATTTGAAAATTCTAAATGTTCACTATCCAGCAGGCTAGTTGGGCACATTTTCTACTTGCCCGGGGCTAGCTGGCCGGTGGGCCAGCTTAATTTACTAGCCAGGGCTAGGTGGCTAGTGGGCCAGCATAATTTACTAGCCAGGGCTAGCAAGCCAGCGAGCCAGCTTCATTTACTAGCCAGGGCTAGCGGGAAAGCGAGCCAGCTTCATTTACTAGCCAGGGCTAGCGGGCCAGCTTCATTTACTAGCCAGGGTTAGCGGGAGAGCGAGACAGCTTCATTTACTAGCCAGGGCTAGCGGGCCAGCGGGCCAGCTTCATTTACTAGCCAGGGTTAGCGGGAGAGCGAGCCAGCTTAATTTACTAGCCAGGGCTAGCGGGCCAGCGAGCCAGCTTAATTTAATCTCTGGTTATAAGAAATCAATGTATTGTATAATTGTACTTGCGGTGGAGCAGGCAGGCCCTCTGGCAGGGGCTTTACAGTGATGTCATCATGTCACCACATGCCAGGGGTGCTTTGTAACTGTCACAGGCCATGAGTACCGGAAAACACACACACACGCTGTTATCCCACACCGTGCCAACACACGCTGTTATCCCACACCGTGCCACGGCTCCCAGACATCATCATCAAAGAATGCATCCAAAATGGCACCCTATTCCATATCTAGTGCCCTAATTTTATCCCAAATGGCACCCTATTCCATATATAGTGCATATATAGTGCACTACTTTTATCCCAAATGGCACCCTATTCCGTATGTAGTGCGTCCAAAATCTATGCCATATGATATTTGAAAATTCTAAATGTTCACTATCAAGCAGGCTAGTTGGGCACATTTTCTACTTGCCCGGGGCTAGCTGGCCGGTGGGCCAGCTTAATTTACTAGCCAGGGCTAGGTGGCTAATGGGCCAGCATAATTTACTAGCCAGGGCTAGCAGGCCAGCGAGCCAGCTTCATTTACTAGCCAGGGCTAGCGGGAAAGCGAGCCAGCTTCATTTACTAGCCAGGGCTAGCGGGAGAGTTAGCCAGCTTCATTTACTAGCCAGGGCTAGCGAGCCAGCGGGCCAGCTTCATTTACTAGCCAGGGCTAGCGGGCCAGCGGGCCAGCTTCATTTACTAGCCAGGGTTAGCGGGAGAGCGAGACAGCTTCATTTACTAGCCAGGGCTAGCGGGCCAGCGGGCCAGCTTCATTTACTAGCCAGGGTTAGCGGGAGAGCGAGCCAGCTTAATTTACTAGCCAGGGCTAGCGGGCCAGCGAGCCAGCTTAATTTAATCTCTGGTTATAAGAAATCAATGTATTGTATAATTGTACTTGCGGTGGAGCAGGCAGGCCCTCTGGCAGGGGCTTTACAGTGATGTCATCATGTCACCACATGCCAGGGGTGCTTTGTAACTGTCACAGGCCAGGAGTACCGGAAAACACACACACACGCTGTTATCCCACACCGTGCCAACCTGTCTGGACGGCTCCCAGACATCGTCATCAAATAATGCATCCAAAATGGCACCCTATTCCATATCTAGTGCCCTACTTTTATCCCAAATGGCACCCTATTCCATATCTAGTGCACTACTTTTATCCCAAATGGCACCCTATTCCCTATATAGTGCACTACTTTTAACCAGGGCCTATAAGACACATAAGGCTCTGGTCAAAAGTAGTGCACTCTGTAAGGAATAGGGTGTCATTTGGGACGTGGACAAAGTGTCCTCTTGCTCTGAGTGTCTTCCAAAGATGACTTAATTCATTCTGCTGGCTGTCTCCCAATGATGACATCATTCATTCTGCTGGCTGTCTCCCAATGATGACATCGCTGCTGCGCTGGTTCAGGTTCTAGTGGCGAGTCACTCTCCTGAACACTTCCGGTCTGCAACAGACCGCATGGAAATGGAAGGAATAGAACGGAGAATTATTGGAACGATAAATTGAACATTTGCAGAAAAGTCTGTTTTTGGTTCCATTAGAAAGGATATTTTTGTGCCTTTCACTAGACGTCTCATTATAAACGTAAATATAGGTTGTACTTACAACGGTGTTTGTTCTTTATCCTGCTACTGGTCACTATTTACTCCTGTTTACATGTATATATTACCATTAGCAGGGCCGGAACAATGGATCTAGAAATCATAGGCCGCGGGGCTTTGTTTTGTTTAATCATTGTATTGATTGATCATCTGTTGTTAAATTATGCTCTCTGGTGTATTTTACATTTTTTTTTTTGCATCTAGGGCCACCTATGGACTTGGGCCCAGTTCCTGACTCACACAATTGACCAGTCACATTTATTTATTATGCGTTTATTTTATTTTATTTTGTATTAATCAGTTACCCAATCAAGTCAGGGCCCCTCACTTACCCAAGTGCGCCATGTACCTCCTCTCCTTCCCCCCATCTGATGATTAGCGGCAGCCAGTAGTGGTACATGGGTTAAATCACTGGGAAAGCCAATCCAGGGACATAAAGCCATATTACAACCTGTGTTTTGTCACGGCTGTCAAAAGAAGAGAAATAAAGTACCCCCCCCCGCCAAAGGTGCGGACACCAGCCGCAAAACCTGAACCTATAGGGGAGGGTCCGTGTATCCACGGTGGCGGCACTGGTGTGGGACGTAGACCCCGCTCCACCTCTGGCTTGCCCCGCTTTGGTGGCGCCTCTGATGTGGGGACCCTCTCTGCGGGCCCCGGACTGGGGACCCTCGTTGAGGACCCCGGACTGGGGACCCTCGTTGCGGACCCCGGACTGGGGACCCTCGTTGAGGACCCCGGACTGGGGACCCTCGTTGCGGGCTCCGGACTGGAGACCGTCGCTGGAGGCTCCGGACTGAAGGCCATCGTTGGAGGCTTCTTGCCATGGATCATCACTGGCTCTGGGAGCACAGGACTCACCAGGCTGGGGAGACATACAGGAGGCTTTGTCCTTGGCAGAGGCACTGGATACACTGGGCCGTCGAGGCGCACTGTAGGTCTCGAGCTTAGAGCCTGCACAACCCGTCCTGGCTGGGTGGTTATCTTCGCCCTGCAAATGCGGGGCACTGGCACAGGACGCACTGGGCTGTACCGGAGACACAGTGCGCAGAGCTGGCGCAGGATATCCTGGGCCGAAGAGACGCACTGGAGACCAGACGCACTGAGCCGGCACCATCCGTCCTGGCTGGATGCTCACCCTGGCCCGGCAGATGCAGGGAGCTGGGACGTAGCGTACTGGGCTGTGAACGCGCACTGGAGACACCGTGCACTCCACCGCATAACACGGTGCCTGACCAGTACAACGCTCGCCACGGTAAGCACGGGGAGTTGGCTCAGGTCTCCAACCTGACTTAGCCAAACTCCCCGTGTGCCTCCACCCAAAAATGTTTTTGGGGCTGCCTCTCGGGCTTCCTCACTCGCCTTGTATGTGTCGCCAACTCCATTCTCCGGTATCCCTCCTCGCACTGCTCCAGAGAATCCCAGGCGGGCTCTGGCACTCTCCCTGGGTCGACCGACCACCTCTCTACCTCCTCCCAGGTTGTCTCATACTCCTGGCCACGCTGCTTGGTCCTTTTTGTGGTGGGTAGTTCTTGTCACGGCCGTCAAAAGAAGCGGACCAAAGTGCAGCGTGGTGAGCGTACATATTCCTTTTTTTTTTTTTGGAATGACGCCAACAAAACAACAAACAAAATAAACAACCGTGAAGCTTACCGGGCTAAGTGCCACAAACAAAGTTAACTTCCCACAAAGACAAGTGGGAAAAAGGGCTGCCTAAGTATGGTTCTCAATCAGAGACAACGATAGACAGCTATCCCTGATTGAGAACCATACCTGTCAAAACAAAGAAATATAAAACTTTAAAAATAGAACATAGAATGCCCACCCCACATCACACCCTGACCTAACCAAAATAGAGATAAATCGGCTCTCTAAGGTCAGGACGTGACAGTGTTGTGATAATTGTGTTGATAATTATGTTGTTGTTTTACAAAAATAGAAATCAAACTGGATGGACATCAGAAATAGAGGAAGGACTAAAAACAAACAAAATATAACTATTGTAAAATAGATTGTGTCTGTAAAATGTGTGTAAGATGTATAAACTGAAGGTAGAAGCCTAAGTATTTATTAGTTTACTCCAATTGGGGGAAGAGTGGTAGGGTTTGGGGAATAATAAAGATATATTCTTAAAAAAGTATGTATATCTATATAGGTATGTGTATGTATATATGTGTATATTTATATGCATACGTGCATCTATATGGATATATATCTATATCTATGATGCAGAAAATGACATTGATGGAAGCAACACTCTTTCCACAATATTAAGCTGATCCACCCTTTAACAACAAACAGTTACATGACCTACAGCATGGTCAAGCAAATGGATGTTTCCAAGAATTTGGGGCTAGTAAACAACTATTGATTTAGAACCACAGAGAGTTACCAGTAATGATCGTCACGGCGAAAGATCAGATGGATACCTTCATCTATGAAAATGTTTAATGAACTTGTTTGCAGCTAAAGAAAGGATTATTACTCTTCATGAAGAAATACAACATTTGAAAAAGGGATTAATCCACATCTTTAAATGTTTCCCATCAAAACATCCAAGGGAATATAATTGGAACTTCCTGGACTATGATCATGTTTCCGCTCCTCTACCAGAACCAGAACATGGCTGCTCATTGTTGAACTCCAGGTGAGCGTAAACGAGTGTTGGAACCAGAAAGAAGGATAAGGATCTTTTCTCGACAAGCCAGCCTTCTTCCCCCGCTTGCGGACTTAAGACTATCAAATTGCTTTGAGCCCCTGTACCAGCTGTCTTCTGCCGGGGACTTGGGTGTTCCCTCCGTGGCTGTGGATGTCCCTCGAGCTACCTCTCCCCAGTCAACTACCTGGATACTACCTGGGCACATCCTGGATCACCGCTGCCATGCACTCTGGATCAGAGCTCTGTACCTTTGGCTGTTGTGGCACGCAGCCGGCGGCTCAGCAAACTCTTCTCAGGTGAGCGCTGTGACTCTGGCCACGCAATCAGCTTTGAGACACGGCAGAGGCCGGACATTGTGATAGGGAGCTTGATGGTGAAGCAAATATCTGTACCTGGGATCAAAAGACTTTGTCTTTTCCTGGGGCAAAGTTCAGGATATCAGTCACTTGGGGACTGAGCCTTATGGTTCATGTGGGGTCAAAGTTCAGGATATCACCAGGTTGCTTCCCAAGGCTGCGAGTCAGTCACCGGGGGGCTGATACTGTCATGGTTCATGTGGGGTCAAATGACATTATGACTGGCAGCTCAGAACAGTTGAAGATGGATTTTAAAGAATTGATTGGGTCTCTGCTTGACACCAACAAACGCCCCATATTATCTGTCTAAACAAACTAAACGTGACATTGAACAGTTCAACAGACGTGTATCCCTCCATAACTGGCTACCAGACTATTACAGCTCTGTGGGTGAAACATTAACTGACAATGTTGATGCCTTCTTGAAACAAAGCTTGTTTTATAAAGAGGAAGCGTTATAAGGAGGAAGTGATCCACTCAAATGATTTGGGTTCCTGGATCCTTTCACAGCGTTATAAGGAGGAAGTGATCCACTCAAATGATTTGGGTTCCTGGATCCTTTCACAGCGTTATAAGGAGGAAGTGATCCACTCAAATGATTTGGGTTCCTGGATCCTTTCACAGCGTTATAAGGAGGAAGTGATCCACTCAAATGATTTGATCCTATAGGCCCTAGTTTCTACCTTCTTAACAACACTATCAACAAGGCAGGTCCTACAGGCCCTAGTGTCTACCTTCTTAACAACACTATCAACAACGCAGGTCCTACAGGCCCTAGTTTGTACCTTCTTAACAACACTATCAACAAGGCAGATCCTACAGGCCCTAGTTTCTACCTTCTTAACACTATCAACAAGGCAGGTCCTACAGGCCCTAGTTTCTACCTTATTAACAACACTATCAACAAGGCAGGTCCTACAGGCCCTAGTTTCTACCTTCTTAACAACACTATCAACAAGGCAGGTCCTACAGGCCCTAGTTTCTACCTTCTTAACAACACTATCAACAAGGCAGGTCCTACAGGCCCTAGTTTTGTCTCACCTGGACTACTGTTCAGTCATGCTGTCAGGCGCCACAAAGAGGGACAATTGCAATTGGCTCAGAACAGGGCAGCACGGCTGGCCCTTGGATGTACACAGAGAGCTAATATTAATAATATGCATGTCAATCTCTCCTGGCTCAAAGTGGAGGAGATATTGACTTCCCCACTACTTGTATTTGTGAGAGGTATTGACTTGTTGAATGCAACAAGGTGTCTGTTTAAAATGACTAGCACACAGCTCAGACACCCATGCATACCCCACAAGACATGCCACCAGTGGTCTCTTCACGGTCCCCAAGTCCAGAACAGACTATGGGAGGTGCAGGTATTATTATATATTATTATTATTATTATCTATAATATAATACATATACCTATAATATAATACATATATCTATAATATAATACCTATACCTATAATATAATACAATACTTATAATATAATACAATACCTATAATATAATACATATACATATAATATAATACAATACCTATAATATAATACATATATCTATAATATAATACAATACCTATAATATAATACACATACCTATAATATAATACATATACCTATAATATAATACATATAATATAATACATATACCTATAATATAATACAATACCTATAATATAATACATATACCTATAATATAATACATATACCTATAATATAATACATATAATATAATATAATACAATACCTATAATATAATACATATATCTATAATATAATACAATACCTATAATATAATACACATACCTATAATATAATACATATACCTATAATATAATACATATATCTATATATATATATACATATACCTATAATATAATATAATACATATACCTATAATATAATACATATACCTATAATATAATACATATAATATAATAGATATACCTATAATATAATACCTATAATATAATACATATAATATAATACATATACCTATAATATAATACATATATCTATAATATAATACATATATCTATAATATAATACATATACCTATAATATAATACATATACCTATAATATAATACATATATCTATAATATAATACATATATCTATAATATAATACATATACCTATAATATAATACATATACCTATAATATAATACATATATCTATAATATAATACATATATCTATAATATAATACATATACCTATAATATAATACATATATCTATAATATAATACATATACCTATAATATAATATAATATAATACATATACCTATAATATAATATAATACATATACCTATAATATAATACATATATCTATAATATAATACATATACCTATAATATAATACATATACCTATAATATAATACATATACCTATAATATAATATAATACATATACCTATAATATAATACATATACCTATAATATAATACATATAATATAATAGATATACCTATAATATAATACCTATAATATAATACATATAATATAATACATATACCTATAATATAATACATATAATATATACATATACCTATAATATAATACTATAATATAATATATACCTATAATATAATACATATACCTATAATATATACCTATATATAATACATATACCTATAATATAATACCTATAATATAATACATATATCTATAATATAATACTATAATATATACATATCTATAATATAATACATATACCTATATATATATAATACATATACCTATATATATACAATACCTATAATATATACATATACCTATAATATAATACTATAATATATCTATATATATACAATACCTATAATATAATACAATACCTATAATATAATACATATACCTATAATATAATACTATAATATAATACATATACCTATAATATAATACATATAATATAATACATATACCTATAATATAATACATATATCTATAATATAATACATATATCTATAATATAATACATATACCTATATATATAATACTATAATATAATACATATACCTATAATATACAATACTATAATATAACCTATAATATAATACATATAATATAATACATATACCTATAATATAATACATATAATATAATACATATACTATAATATAATATAATATATATATACATATACCTATAATATAATACATATACCTATAATATAATACATATATATATAATACATATACCTATAATATATATACATATACCTATAATATAATATATATACTATAATATAATATATCTATAATATAATACATATACCTATATATATAATACCTATAATATAATACATATATAATATAATACATATCTATAATATAATACATATACCTATAATATAATACATATATATAATAATACATATACCTATAATATAATACATATAATATAATACATATACCTATAATATAATACATATAATATAATACATATAATATAATACATATACCTATAATATAATACCTATAATATAATACCTATAATATAATACATATACCTATAATATAATATAATACCTATAATATAATACCTATAATATAATACCTATAATATAATACCTATAATATAATACATATACCTATAATATAATACATATACCTATAATATAATACATATACCTATAATATAATACATATAATATAATACATATACCTATAATATAATACCTATAATATAATACCTATAATATAATACCTATAATATAATACATATACCTATAATATAATACAATACCTATAATATAATACAATACCTATAATATAATACAATACCTATAATATAATACATATATCTATAATATAATACATATATCTATAATATAATACATATACCTATAATATAATACATATATCTATAATATAATACATATACCTATAATATAATACATATAATATAATACATATACCTATAATATAATACATATATCTATAATATAATACATATATCTATAATATAATCAATATATCTATAATATAATACATATACCTATAATATAATACATATATCTATAATATAATACATATACCTATAATATAATACATATAATATAATACATATACCTATAATATAATACATATAATATAATACATATACCTATAATATAATACATATACCTATAATATAATACATATAATATAATACATATACCTATAATATAATACATATACCATAATATAATACATATACCTATAATATAATACCTATAATATAATACCTATAATATAATACATATACCTATAATATAATATAATACCTATAATATAATACATATACCTATAATATAATACATATACCTATAATACATATACCTATAATATAATACATATACCTATAATACAATACCTATAATATAATACATATACCTATAATATAATACATATAATATAATACATATACCTATAATATAATACCTATAATATAATACCTATAATATAATACCTATAATATAATACATATACCTATAATATAATACATATACCTATAATATAATACATATACCTATAATATAATACAATACCTATAATATAATACAATACCTATAATATAATACAATACCTATAATATAATACATATATCTATAATATAATACATATACCTATAATATAATACATATACCTATAATATAATACATATACATATATCTATAATATAATACATATACATATACCTATAATATAATACATATACATATAATATAATACATATACCTATAATATTTGCCCGATTGGAATGCATTGTTGTGGCCTCTTCAAATTCAATGAAATTTATTTTATAAAGCCCTTTTTACATCAGTAGATACCCGTCCTCCGTGGTGTGGCCGTCCTGCCCTGCCTCCTGGGTAATGATGGTAATAACTCAGCCGTGAAGGGCAAGGACTGAGTGCTGGGGAGGACAAGGTTAGGGGCGGGGAGCGGAGAGGGAGAGGAGGAGGGGAATGGGAGCGGAGGTGGTCAGTACCCTTCCTTTCCTCAGTACTCTTCCTTCCCTCAGTACTCTTCTTTCCCTCAGTACTCTTCCTTCCCTCAGTACTCTTCCTTCCCTCAGTACACTTCCTTCCCTCAGTACTCTTCCTTCCCTCAGTACTCTTCCTTCCCTCAGAACTCTTCCTTCCCTCAGAACTCTTCCTTCCCTCAGAACCCTTCCTTCCCTCAGAACTCTTCCTTCCCTCAGAACTCTTCCTTCCCTCAGTACTCTTCTTTCCCTCAGAACTCTTCCTTCCCTCAGAACTCTTCCTTCCCTCAGTACTCTTCCTTCCCTCAGAACTCTTCCTTCCCTCAGTATTCCTTCCTTCCCTCAGAACTCTTCCTTCCCTCAGTATTCCTTCCTTCCCTCAGAACTCTTCCTTCCCTCAGTACTCTCCCTTCCCTCAGTACCCTTCCTTCCCTCAGTACTCTCCTTTCCCTCAGAACTCTCCTTTCCCTCAGTGCCCTTCCTTCCATTCTCCTTCCCTAATTCCTATTTCATTCTTGTTGATTCTCAGATGTAGCTGCTTCTCTCTCTCTCTCTCTTCTCTGCTTCTGACCATGTTTACTGGCTGTCTCATCTTCCCCTATAACGTGTTCTGTGTGTCCTAACACATTTTCCCATTGAAATGTAGCTAACAGGGTAACAGAGACTTCAGCTGCGTCAGCGTAACGACTGGAAGTCTATGGGATCCGCTTGCGTTAGCAACGGCTCCAGAAACGACCTCCAACTTCCCTTCAAGCTACACGCAGAGACATAAACATTGTATGTATGAGTTTATCTGACTTCGGGTTAAGTAGGAAAAATATTGAACCGTCCATTTTAATTGATCGATCCGTACTTCTTGTCTTGATATGGTCTGAAGGTGTTTTCGTCAACTAATGGATTCCAGAAGGTCCTACTGTGATGTTTTTAAGGTGAACTACGTTTGGAATATTAAATATGCGCACACCAATAGGTCATTTTGTGATGCCAGCAACCAGCTATATACAGTAACGAGTCCTAAAGATAGTATCATGCTTGGCTGTGCCTCTGGCTATTGTTACGCCTTCGGATTGTATATTTGGCTCATTTTATGATGATCAATGATGTGACAATAACATCAGCAACATAGGGGTCAAAGTTGAGAAACATCAGACTGTTCCAGAACCCGAGCCTTCGGCATTATTATGCCCAGTTCAGGCTTACCGAAATGTATTACTACTATATTCACCCAGCTGCACTTCGCTGAGACCTCTCACCTGCAAAACAAATATACATATAAATATGTATTTGTGTCTACTGGTCGTGCTAAAAAGTAAAAAATAATAATAATTGCGGTCCCATTTCCACATGTAGGGCATTACTTGGGACTAGGACCGAGACGAAATAGGGCACTATTTGAGACACAGACAGTATTTTAATAGAGAGTGTATTGAAGTGGAGCCAGGTGTGTTGCTGTGTACTGAGGTAGTCAGCATGTAGCGTCAGGGGTCTGTGACCACCACTAGATACAGTTGAAGTTGGAAGTTTACAGACACTTAGGTTGGAGTCATTAAAACTTGTTTTTCAAACACTCCACACATTTTTTTTGTTAACAAACTATAGTTTTGGCAAGTCAGTTAGGACATCTACTTTGTGCATGACACAAGTTGTTTATGCAACTATTGTTTACAGACAGATTATTTCACTTATAATTCACGGTATCACGATTACAGTCGGTCAGAAGTTTACATACACTAAGGTGACTGTGTCTTTAAACAGCTCGGAAAATTCCCGAAAATTATGTGGCTTTAGAAGCTTCTGATAGGCTAATTTACATCATTTGAGTCAATTGGAGGTGTACCTGTGGATGTATTTCAAGGCCTACCTTCAAACTCATTGCCTCTTTGCTTGACATTATGGGGAAATCAAAAGAAATCAGCCAAGATCTCAGAAAAAAATTGTAGACCTCCACAAGTCTGGTTCATCCTTGGGGGCAATTTCCAAACACCTGAAGTTACCACGTTCATCTGTACGAACAATAGTACGCAGGTATAAACACCCTGGGACCACACAGACATCATACCCTCAGGAAGGACGCATTCTGTCTCCTAGAGATGAACTTATTTGGTGAGAAAAGTGCAAATCAATCCTAGAACAACAGCAAAGGACCTTGTGAAGATGCTGGAAGAAACAGGTACAAAAGTATCTATATCGACAGTAAAACGAGTCCTACATCAACATAATCTGAAAGGCCTGGATGCATGGATGAAGCCACTGGTCCAAAACTGCCATAAAAAGCCAGTCTACGGTTTGGAACTGCACATGGGGACAAAGATCATACTTTTTGGAGAATGTCCTCTGGTCTGATGAAACAAAAATAGAACTGTTTGGCCATAATGACCATCGTTATGTTTGGAGGAAAAAGGTGACACCACTAGATAGATGAGACCAGTGACCACCACTAGATAGATGAGAGGACCAGTGACCACCACTGGATAGATGCTAGGTCTAATGACCACCACTAGATAGATGCTAGGACCAGTGACCACCACTAGATAGAGGGGAGGACCAGTGACCACCACTGGATAGATGCTAGGTCCAATGACCACCACTAGATAGATGCTAGGTCCAATGACCACCACTAGATAGATGCTAGGTCCAATGACGACCACTGGATAGATACTAGGTCCAATGACCACCACTAGATAGATGCTAGGTCCAATGACCACCACTAGATAGATGCTAGGTCCAATGACCACCACTAGATAGATGCTAGGTCCAATGACCACCACTAGATAGATGCTAGGTCCAATGACCACCACTAGATAGATGCTAGGTCCAATGACCACCACTAGATAGATGCTAGGTCCAATGACCACCACTAGATAGATGCTAGGTCCAATAACCACCACTAGATAGATGAGGACCAGTGACCACCACTAGATAGATGAGGACCAGTGACCACCACTAGATAGATGAGGACCAGTGACCACCACTAGATAGATGAGGACCAGTGACTACCACTAGATAGTGGAGGACCAGCGACCACCACTAGATAGATGAGGACCAGTGACCACCACTAGATAGATGAGGACCAGTGACTACCACTAGATCGTGGAGGACCAGCGACCACCACTAGATAGAGGAGAGGACCAGTGACCTCCACTAGATAGATGAGAGGACCAGTGACAACTACTAGATAGAGAGGAGGACCAGTGACACCAGTGGATAGATGCTAGGACCAGTGACCACCACTAGATAGAGGAGAGGACCAGTGAACAGCACTAGATAGAGGGGAGGACCAGTGACCACCACTAGATAGAGGGGAGGACCAGTGACCACCACTAGATAGAGGAGAGGACCAGTGAACAGCACTAGACAGAGGGGAGGACCAGTGACCACCACTAGATAGATGCTAGGACCAGTGAACAGCACTAGACAGAGGGGAGGACCAGTGACCACCACTAGATAGATGCTAGGACCAGTGACCACCACTAGATAGAGGGGAGGACCAGTGACCACCACTAGATAGATGCTAGGACCAGTGACCACCACTAGATAGATGCTAGGACCAGTGACCACCACTAGATAGATTCTAGGACCAGTGACCACCACTAGATAGATGAGGACCAGTGACCACCACTAGATAGATGAGACCAGTAACCACCACTAGATAGATGAGAGGACCAGTGACCACCACTAGATAGAGGGGAGGACCAGTGACCACCACTAGATAGATGAGACCAGTGACCACCACGAGATAGATGAGAGGACCAGTGACCACCACTAGATAGAGGGGAGGACCAGTGACCACCACGACATAGATGAGACCAGTGACCACCACTAGATAGATGCTAGGACCAGTGACCACCACGAGATAGATGAGACCAGTGACCACCACGAGATAGATGAGACCAGTGACCACCACTAGATAGATGCTAGGACCAGTGACCACCACTAGATGGAGAGGAGGACCAGTGACCACCACTAGATGGAGAGGAGGACCAGTGACCACCACTAGATGGAGAGGAGGACCAGTGACCACCACTACATAGATGAGACCAGTGACCACCACTAGATAGATGTAAGCAGCCCAGAAGAGACCAGTGACCAGCACTAGATACAGATGAGACCAGCTTTGTTAAAACATATAAATGCGGCCTCAGGATATGTGGTTTCCAGTTTGCATAAAGTCCAGTGTAGTTCCTTGAGGGCCGTCGTGGTATCGGCTTGAGTGGGAATATACACGGCTGTGACTATAACCGAAGAGAATTCTCTTGGGAGGTAATATGGTCGACATTTGATTATGAGGAATTCTAGATCGGATGAACAAAATTACTCTAGTGCCTGTACGTTATCACAATCACACCATGAGTAGTTAATCATGAAACATACACCACCACTTTTCTTCTTCCCAGGGAGTTCTTTATTCCTGTCTGGACGATGAACGGAGATCCTAGCTGTCTGTATGGATGGGGACAGCGTATCCAGAGAGTTCTTTATTCCTGTCTGGACGATGAACGGAGATCCTAGCTGTCTGTATGGATGGGGACAGTGTATCCAGAGAGTTCTTTATTCCTGTCTGGATGATGAACGGAGATCCTAGCTGTCTGTATGGATGGGGACAGTGTATCCACAGAGAGCTATGATTCCTTGAAACAGAGTATTTTACAGTCCCCAATGTCTCTCTTGAAGGAGATCCTCATCCAAAGCTTGTCTATTTTATTGTCCAGAGACTGAACATTAGCGACTAATATATTCGGAAGCAGTGGATGGTGTGCCCGCCTCCTGAGTCGGACTAGAAGTCCACTAGGAATACCTCTTCTCCGCAGGCGGAGTTTTAGAGTTTCCTCTGGGAAAAGTTACCTCCGCTCTTATATCTAAAATTTATTTCCGACTGTATGAAATAGCAACAAAAAAAACGTTTGTTTTGGGCCAATAACACAAAAAAAAAGGAAATACTGTAAAGTTGCTTAGGAGTTAGAAGCAGAGCGCCATGTCTGTCGACGCCATCTTATTTAAGTCCCTCATCTGTTGAGTAAACTATATATGACTTGGACGGTTCACAGGACACTGTACAGGACATTGTACAGGACATTGTACAGGGCATTACACAGGACATTGTACAGGGCATTACACAGGACATTGTACAGGACATTGTACAGGACATTGTACAGGACATTGTACAGGACATTGTACAGGGCATTACACAGGACATTGTACAGGGCATTACACAGGACATTG
Source organism: Oncorhynchus keta (assembly GCF_023373465.1). NCBI lineage: Eukaryota > Metazoa > Chordata > Actinopteri > Salmoniformes > Salmonidae > Oncorhynchus > Oncorhynchus keta. The sequence continues at coordinate 82,042,074 of NC_068439.1, read as the reverse complement.
TACAGGACATTACACAGGACATTGTACAGGGCATTTCACAGGACATTGTATAGGGCATTTCACAGGACACTGTACAGGGCATTACACAGGACACTGTACAGGGCATTGTTCAGGACATTACACATGACATTGTACAGGGCATTTCACAGGACATTGTATAGGGCATTTCACAGGACATTGTATAGGGCATTTCACAGGACATTGTATAGGGCATTTCACAGGACATTGTACAGGGCATTTCACAGGACACTGTACAGGGCATTGTTCAGGACATTACACATGACATTGTACAGGGCATTTCACAGGACATTGTACAGGGCATTTCACAGGACATTGTACAGGGCATTACACATGACATTGTACAGGGCATTTCACAGGACATTGTACAGGGCATTTCACAGGACATTGTACAGGACATTACACATGACATTGTACAGGGCATT
>NC_068439.1:81931631-82036631 GCF_023373465.1 Oncorhynchus keta | reverse complement strand
GGTGGAGGGATGGAGGCATGGAGGGATGGAGAGATGGAGAGATCGAAGGATGGAGAGATGGAGGTGTCAAGGGATGGAGCGATGGAGGGATGGATAGGTGGATGGATGGAGAGGTGGAGGGATGGAGGGATGGAGAGATGGAGAGATCGAAGGATGGAGAGATGGAGGTGTCAAGGGATGGAGCGATGGAGGGATTGAGAGATGAAGAGATTGAGAGATGGAGGGATGGATAGGTGGATGGATGGAGAGGTGGAGGGATGGAGGGATGGAAGGTGGAGGGATGGAGGCATGGAGAGGTGGAGGGATGGATAGGTGGATGGAGGGATGGAGAGGTGGAGGGATGGAGAGATAGAGAGATGGAGGGATGTATGGAGGGATTGGAGAGATGGAGGGATGGAGAGGTGGAGGGATGGAGAGGTGGAGGGATGGAGAGATAGAGATGGAGGGATGTATGGAGGGATTGGAGAGATGGAGGGATGGAGAGGTGGAGGGATGGAGAGGTGGAGGGATGGAGAGATAGAGAGATGGAGGGATGTATGGAGGGATTGGAGAGATGGAGGGATGGAGAGGTGGAGGGATGGAGAGGTGGAGGGATGGAGAGATAGAGAGATGGAGGGATGTATGGAGGGATTGGAGAGATGGAGGGATGGAGAGGTGGAGGGATTGAGAGGTGGAGGGATGGAGGGATGGAAATATGGAGAAGTGGAGGGATTGAGAGATGGAGGGATGGAGAGGTGGAGGGATTGAGAGGTGGAGGGATGGAGAGGTGGAGGGATGGAGGGATGGAGAGGTGGTGGGATGGAGGGATGGAGAGGTGGAGGGATGGAGAGGTGGTGGGATGGAGAGATGGAGGGATGGAGAGGTGGAGGGATGGAGGGATGGAGAGGTGGAGGGATGGAGGGATGGAGGGGTGGAGGGATGGAGGGATGGAGAGGTGGAGGGATGGAGGGATGGAGGGGTGGAGAGATGGAGGGATGGAGGGATGGAGAGATGGAGGGATGGAGAGGTGGAGGGATGGAGGGATGGAGAGGTGGAGGGATGGAGGGATGGAGGGGTGGAGAGATGGAGGGATGGAGAGATGGAGGGATGGAGAGATGGAGGGATGGAGAGATGGAGGGATGGAGAGGTGGAGGGATGGAGAGGTGGAGGGATGGAGAGGTGGTGGGATGGAGAGATGGAGGGATGGAGAGGTGGAGGGATGGAGGGATGGAGAGGTGGAGGGATGGAGGGATGGAGGGGTGGAGAGATGGAGGGATGGAGAGGTGGAGGGATGGAGGGATGGAGAGGTGGAGGGATGGAGGGATGGAGGGGTGGAGAGATGGAGGGATGGAGGGATGGAGAGATGGAGGGATGGAGAGGTGGAGGGATGGAGGGATGGAGAGGTGGAGGGATGGAGGGATGGAGGGGTGGAGAGATGGAGGGATGGAGAGATGGAGGGATGGAGAGATGGAGGGATGGAGAGGTGGAGGGATGGAGGGATGGAGGGATGGAGAGGTGGTGGGATGGAGAGATGGAGGGATGGAGAGGTGGAGGGATGGAGGGATGGAGGGATGGAGAGGTGGTGGGATGGAGAGATGGAGGGATGGAGAGATGGAGGGATGGAGAGGTGGAGGGATGGAGGGATGGAGGGGTGGAGAGATGGAGGGATGGAGAGATGGAGGGATGGAGAGATGGAGGGATGGAGAGATGGAGGGATGGAGAGGTGGTGGGATGGAGGGATGGAGGGATGGAGAGATGGAGGGATGGAGAGGTGGTGGGATGGAGAGGTGGAGGGATGGAGGGATGGAGGGGTGGAGAGATGGAGGGATGGAGAGATGGAGGGATGGAGAGATGGAGGGATGGAGAGATGGAGGGATGGAGGGATGGAGGGATGGAGAGGTGGAGGGATGGAGGGATGGAGGGATGGAGAGGTGGAGGGATGGAGGGATGGAGGGATGGAGAGGTGGTGGGATGGAGAGATGGAGGGATGGAGAGGTGGAGGGATGGAGGGATGGAGGGATGGAGAGGTGGTGGGATGGAGAGATGGAGGGATGGAGAGATGGAGGGATGGAGAGGTGGAGGGATGGAGGGATGGAGGGGTGGAGAGATGGAGGGATGGAGAGATGGAGGGATGGAGAGATGGAGGGATGGAGAGATGGAGGGATGGAGAGGTGGTGGGATGGAGGGATGGAGGGGTGGAGAGATGGAGGGATGGAGAGGTGGTGGGATGGAGAGGTGGAGGGATGGAGGGATGGAGGGGTGGAGAGATGGAGGGATGGAGAGATGGAGGGATGGAGAGATGGAGGGATGGAGAGGTGGTGGGATGGAGAGATGGAGGATTGGAGGTTGTGTTTTTTGACATTTTGTCTACAGGTAGGCCGTCATTATAAATAAGAATTTATTCTTAACTGACTTGCCTAAGTAAATAAAGGTTAAATAAATAAATACAAAATTAAATAATTAAATTAATACACAAAAAATAATAATAACAATTTTTAAAATATATTTTAAATATTTTTTAAAAGTTATTTCCCTCAATATGCTTACAAAGCACCCTTTCAGCCAGTAGAGGGTAGTATTTGTCCATAAATTGTGGAACCACATTTTCCCCAGAATCCTCTCGAACACAGAGGGGAGTCTGCAGAACTCCAGGTTTAACCGCTTCCTTTAAAAAAAAGAAGAAGAAAAATAAGTTTTGCTACTCTTAGCAATTGTTCTCTTTGTTTTCTACTGTATTATTGACTGTATGTTTTGTTCATTCCATGTGTAACTCTGTGTTGTTGTCTGTTCACACTGCTATGCTTTATCTTGGCCAGGTCTCGGTTGTAAATGAGAACTTGTTCTCAACTAGCCTACCTGGTTAAATAAAGGTGAAATTCAGGTTCATTTCAGTCTGTGGCAGCAGAGAACTGGAAGGAAAGGTGACCAAAGGAGGAATTGGTTTTGGGGGTGACCAGTGAGATATACCTGCTGGAGCGCGTAATACGAGTGGGTGCTGCTATGGTGACCAGCGAGCTGAGATAGGGCGGGGCTTTACCTCACTACTGTATATAGCCTCTCTACTGTATATAGCCTCGCTACTGTATATAGCCTCGCTACTGTATATAGCCTCTCTACTGTTATAGTCTATCTACTGTTATAGTCTATCTACTGTATATATCCTCTCTACTGTACATAGCCTCGCTACTGTATATAGCCTCTCTACTGTATTTAGCCTCACTACTGTATATAGCCTCTCTACTGTATATATCCTCTCTACTGTATAAAGCCTCTCTACTGTATATATCCTCTCTACTGTATATAGCCTCTCTACTGTACATAGCCTCTCTACTGTATCTAGCCTCTCTACTGTATATATCCTCTCTACTGTATATAGCCTCTCTACTGTATATATCCTCTCTACTGTATATAGCCTCTCTACTGTATATAGTCTCTCTACTGTATATAGCCTCTACTGTATATAGCCTCTCTACTGTATATAGTCTCTCTACTGTATATAGCCTCTACTGTATATAGCCTCTCTACTGTATATAGCCTCTACTGTATATAGCCTCTCTACTGTATGAAGCCTCTCTGTATATAGCCTCTACTGTATAAAGCCTCTACTGTATATAGCCTCTCTACTGTATATAGCCTCTACTGTATAAAGCCTCTCTACTGTATATAGCCTCTACTGTATATAGCCTCTCTACTGTATAAAGCCTCTCTACTGTATATAGCCTCTCTACTGTATAAAGCCTCTCTACTGTATATAGCCTCTACTGTATATAGCTTCTCTACTGTATAAAGCCTCTCTACTGTATATAGCCTCTCTACTGTATAAAGCCTCTCTACTGTATATAGCCTCTCTACTGTATATAGCTTCTCTACTGTATAAAGCCTCTCTACTGTATATAGCCTCTCTACTGTATATAGCCTCTCTACTGTATATAGCCTCTCTACTGTATATAGCCTCTCTACTGTATATAGCCTCTACTGTATATAGCTTCTCTACTGTATAAAGCCTCTCTACTGTATAAAGCCTCTCTACTGTATATAGCCTCTCTACTGTATATAGCCTCTCTACTGTATAAAGCCTGTCATTTTACTGTTGTTTTATTTCTTTACTTACCTGTTGTTCACCTAATACCTATTTTGCACTGTTGGTTGGAGCCAGTAAGCATTTCACTGTAAGGTCTACTACACCTGTTCTATTCGGCGAACGTGACGAATAAACTTTGATTTGATTTATTATCCTGCTAATAATACTTTAATTTTAGGTAGAGAGGTAGAGGAAGAGAGGTGGAGGGGGTATGTCTCATGGTTAATGACCAGGGTGGAGGTGGAGAGGTGGAGAGGTGGAGGGGGTATGTCTCATGGTTAATGACCAGGGTGGAGGTGGAGAGGTGGAGGGGGTATGTCTCATGGTTAATGACCAGGGTGGAGGTGGAGAGGTGGAGGGTATGTCTCATGGTTAATGACCAGGGTGGAGGTGGAGAGGTGGAGGGGTGGAGGGGGTATGTCTCATGGTTAATGACCAGGGTGGAGGTGGAGAGGTGGAGGGGGTATGTCTCATGGTTAATGACCAGGGTGGAGGTGGAGAGGTGGAGAGGGTATGTCTCATGGTTAATGACCAGGGTGGAGGTGGAGAGGTGGAGGTGGAGAGGTGGAGGGGGTATGTCTCATGGTTAATGACCAGGGTGGAGGTGGAGAGGTGGAGAGGGTATGTCTCATGGTTAATGACCAGGGTGGAGGTGGAGAGTGTGGAGAGGGTATGTCTCATGGTTAATGACCAGGGTGGAGGTGGAGAGGTGGAGGGGTGGAGGGGGTATGTCTCATGGTTAATGACCAGGGTGGAGGTGGAGAGGTGGAGAGGGTATGTCTCATGGTTAATGACCAGGGTGGAGGTGGAGAGGTGGAGAGGGTATGTCTCATGGTTAATGACCAGGGTGGAGGTGGAGAGGTGGAGGTGGGGGTATGTCTCATGGTTAATGACCAGGGTGGAGGTGGAGAGGTGGAGAGGGTATGTCTCATGGTTAATGACCAGGGTGGAGGTGGAGAGGTGGAGGGGGTATGTCTCATGGTTAATGACCAGGGTGGAGGTGGAGAGGTGGAGGGGGTATGTCTCATGGTTAATGACCAGGGTGGAGGTGGAGAGGTGGAGAGGGGGTATGTCTCATGGTTAATGACCAGGGTGGAGGTGGAGAGGTGGAGGGGGTATGTCTCATGGTTAATGACCAGGGTGGAGGTGGAGAGGTGGAGGGGGTATGTCTCATGGTTAATGACCAGGGTGGAGGTGGAGAGGTGGAGGGGTGGAGGGGGTATGTCTCATGGTTAATGACCAGGGTGGAGGTGGAGAGGTGGAGGGGTGGAGGGGGTATGTCTCATGGTTAATGACCAGGGTGGAGGTGGAGAGGTGGAGAGGTGGAGGGGGTATGTCTCATGGTTAATGACCAGGGTGGAGGTGGAGAGGTGGAGGGGTGGAGGGGGTATGTCTCATGGTTAATGACCAGGGTGGAGGTGGAGGGGTGGAGGGGGTATGTCTCATGGTTAATGACCAGGGTGGAGGTGGAGAGGTGGAGAGGGTATGTCTCATGGTTAATGACCAGGGTGGAGGTGGAGAGGTGGAGAGGGTATGTCTCATGGTTAATGACCAGGGTGGAGGTGGAGAGGTGGAGGGGGTATGTCTCATAGTTAATGACCAGGGTGGAGGTGGAGAGGTGGAGAGGGTATGTCTCATGGTTAATGACCAGGGTGGAGGTGGAGAGGTGGAGGGGGTATGTCTCATGGTTAATGACCAGGGTGGAGGTGGAGAGGTGGAGGGGTGGAGGGGGTATGTCTCATAGTTAATGACCAGGGTGGAGGTGGAGAGGTGGAGGGGTGGAGGGGGTATGTCTCATGGTTAATGACCAGTGTGGAGGTGGAGAGGTGGAGAGGTGGAGGGGGTATGTCTCATGGTTAATGACCAGGGTGGAGGTGGAGAGGTGGAGGGGGTATGTCTCATGGTTAATGACCAGGGTGGAGAGATGGAGGGGTGGATGGGGTATGTCTCATGGTTAATGACCAGGGTGGAGGTGGAGAGATGGAGGGGTGGAGGGGTTATGTCTCATGGTTAATGACCAGGGTGGAGGTGGAGAGGTGGAGAGGTGGAGGGGGTATGTCTCATGGTTAATGACCAGGGTGGAGGTGGAGAGGTGGAGGGGGTATGTCTCATGGTTAATGACCAGGGTGGAGGTGGAGAGGTGGAGGTGGAGAGGTGGAGGTGGAGAGGTGGAGGGGGTATGTCTCATGGTTAATGACCAGGGTGGAGGTGGAGAGATGGAGGGGTGGAGAGGGTATGTCTCATGGTTAATGACCAGGGTGGAGGTGGAGAGGTGGAGGGGAAATTACATTTTAAATTTAATTACATTAACATTGAATTACGTTTACATTTCATTACGTATGATATTGTCGACAACGCGGGATCGAATTGAAAGATTGAATCCAATATTGTTTAGTAACGCAGTGAATCAAACAGCATTAGCCCTCTGTGGCTTTCCCTTGATTAGTTGGCTTGCTCTGCGTTCCCCCTCTCAGTCAATGTGTTTTCTGTAATGACCTTGCAGACAGCCATTTAGATAGACACACATCTGTCTGTTTGGTAATCATCTGGACGATTGGGGAAAGAGGAGAGGAGGAGACATGGAAGGAGGAGGAGAGGAGAGGAGGAGAGGAAGGATGAGAGGAGGAGACATGGAAGGAGGAGGAGAGGAGAGGAGGAGAGGAGGGAAGGATGAAAGGAGGAGACATGGAAGGAGGAGGAGAGGAGAGGAGGAGAGGAAGGATGAGAGGAGGAGACATGGAAGGAGGAGGAGAGGAGAGGAGGAGAGGAGGGAAGGATGAAAGGAGGAGACATGGAAGGAGGAGGAGAGGAGAGGAGGAGACATGGAAGGAGGAGAGGAGAGGAAGAGAGGAGGGAAGGATGAGAGGAGGACATGAGGAGGAGAGTGTTTGTACTAATCCTTAGTAGATCTGTCTAATGCCTTAAGTGACAAGAGACTGTAAGAGCTGGTATTAGAACCAATTAGTGCTGAGAGTGCTTTAGAACCTCTTGATGAATGTGTGTGTGTGTGTGTGTGTGTGTGTGTGTGTGTGTGTGTGTGTGTGTGTGTGTGTGTGTGTGTGTGTGTGTGTGTGTGTGTGGGTGTGTGTGTGTGTGTGTGTGTGTGTGTGTGTGTGTGTGTGTGTGTGTGTGTGTGTGTGTGTGTGTGTGTGTGTGTGTGTGTGTGTGTGTGTGTGTGTGTGTGTGTGTGTGTGTGTGTGTGCGTGTGTGTGTGTGTGGATGCTTTCTCTTCTGAGAACTTGTATTCATAGGGGAATATTGTACTATATTATACCATAACAACACTCTGGGTAATGCTGTATTATATTATACCATAACAACACTCTGGGTAATGCTGTATTATATTATACCATAACAACACTCTGGGTAATGCTATATTATATTATACCATAACAACACTCTGGGTAATGCTGTATAATACCATAACAACACTCTGGGTAATGCTGTATTATATTATACCATAACAACACTCTGGGTAATGCTGTATTATATTATACCATAACAACACTCTGAGTAATGCTGTATTATATTATACCATAACAACACTCTGGGTAATGCTGTATTATATTATACCATAACAACACTCTGGGTAATGCTATATTATATTATACCATAACAACACTCTGGGTAATGCTGTCTAATACCATAACAACACTCTGGGTAATGCTGTATTATATTATACCATAACAACACTCTGGGTAATGCTGTATTATATTATACCATAACAACACTCTGGGTAATGCTGTATTATATTATACCATAACAACACTCTGGGTAATGCTGTATTATATTATACCATAACAACACTCTGGGTAATGCTGTATTATATTATACCATAACAACACTCTGGGTAATGCTGTATTATATTATACCATAAACAACACTCTGGGTAATGCTGTATTATATTATACCATAACAACACTCTGGGTAATGCTGTATTATATTATACCATAACAACACTCTGGGTAATGCTGTATTATATTATACCATAACAACACTCTGGGTAATGCTGTATTATATTATACCATAAACAACACTCTGGGTAATGCTGTATTATATTATACCATAACAACACTCTGGGTAATGCTGTATTATATTATACCATAAACAACACTCTGGGTAATGCTGTATTATATTATACCATAACAACACTCTGGGTAATGCTGTATTATATTATACCATAACAACACTCTGGGTAATGCTGTATTATATTATACCATAAACAACACTCTGGGTAATGCTGTATTATATTATACCATAAACAACACTCTGGGTAATGCTATATTATATTATACCATAAACAACACTCTGGGTAATGCTGTATTATATTATACCATAAACAACACTCTGGGTAATGCTATATTATATTATACCATAAACAACACTCTGGGTAATGCTGTATTATATTATACCATAACAACACTCTGGGTAATGCTGTATTATATTATACCATAACAACGCTCTGGGTAATGCTGTATTATATTATACCATAACAACACTCTGGGTAATGCTGTATTATATTATACCATAACAACACTCTGAGTAATGCTGTATTATATTATACCATAACAACACTCTGGGTAATGCTGTATTATATTATACCATAACAACACTCTGGGTAATGCTGTATTATATTATACCATAACAACACTCTGGGTAATGCTGTATTATATTATACCATAACAACACTCTGGGTAATGCTGTATTATATTATACCATAACAACACTCTGGGTAATGCTGTATTATATTATACCATAACAACACTCTGGGTAATGCTGTATTATATTATACCATAACAACACTCTGGGTAATGCTGTATTATATTATACCATAACAACACTCTGGGTAATGCTGTATTATATTATACCATAACAACACTCTGGGTAATGCTGTATTATATTATACCATAAACAACACTCTGGGTAATGCTGTATTATATTATACCATAACAACTCTCTGGGTAATGCTGTATTATATTATACCATAAACAACACTCTGGGTAATGCTGTATTATATTATACCATAACAACTCTCTGGGTAATGCTGTATTATATTATACCATAACAACACTCTGAGTAATGCTGTATTATATTATACCATATACAACACTCTGGGTAATGCTGTATTATATTATACCATAAACAACACTCTGGGTAATGCTGTATTATATTATACCATAAACAACACTCTGGGTAATGCTGTATTATATTATACCATAACAACACTCTGAGTAATGCTGTATTATATTATACCATAAACAACACTCTGGGTAATGCTGTATTATATTATACCATAACAACACTCTGGGTAATGCTGTATTATATTATACCATAACAACGCTCTGGGTAATGCTGTATTATATTATACCATAATAACACTCTGGTTAATGCTGTATTATATTATACCAGAACAAAACTCTGGTAATGCTGTATTATATTATACCATAACAACACTCTGGGTAATGCTGTATTATATTATACCATAAACAACACTCTGGGTAATGCTGTATTATATTATACCATAACAACACTCTGGGTAATGCTGTATTATATTATACCATAACAACACTCTGGGTAATGCTGTATTATATTATACCATAACAACACTCTGGGTAATGCTGTATTATATTATACCATAACAACACTCTGGGTAATGCTGTATTATATTATACCATAACAACACTCTGGGTAATGCTGTATTATATTATACCATAACAACACTCTGGGTAATGCTGTATTATATTATACCATAACAACACTCTGGGTAATGCTGTATTATATTATACCATAACAACACTCTGGGTAATGCTGCATTATATTATACCAAAACAACACTCTGGGTAATGCTGTATTATATTATACCATAAACAACACTCTGGGTAATACTGTATTATATTATACCATAACAACACTCTGGGTAATGCTGTATTATATTATACCATAACAACACTCTGGTAATGCTGTATTATACTATACCATAAACAACACTCTGGGTAATGCTGTATTATATTATACCATAAACAACACTCTAGGTAATGCTGTATTATATTATACCATAACAACACTCTGAGTAATGCTGTATTATATTATACCATAAACAACACTCTGGGTAATGCTGTATTATATTATACCATAAACAACACTCTGGGTAATGCTGTATTATATTATACCATAAACAACACTCTGGGTAATGCTGTATTATATTATACCATAACAACACTCTGAGTAATGCTGTATTATATTATACCATAAACAACACTCTAGGTAATGCTGTATTATATTATACCATAACAACACTCTGGGTAATGCTGTATTATATTATACCATAACAACGCTCTGGGTAATGCTGTATTATATTATACCATAATAACACTCTGGGTAATGCTGTATTATATTATACCAGAACAAAACTCTGGGTAATGCTGTATTATATTATACCATAACAACACTCTGGGTAATGCTGTATTATATTATACCATAAACAACACTCTGGGTAATGCTGTATTATATTATACCATAACAACGCTCTGGGTAATGCTGTATTATATTATACCATAATAACACTCTGGGTAATGCTGTATTATATTATACCAGAACAAAACTCTGGGTAATGCTGTATTATATTATACCATAACAACACTCTGGGTAATGCTGTATTATATTATACCATAAACAACACTCTGGGTAATGCTGTATTATATTATACCATAACAACATTAGGTAATGCTGTATTATATTATATTATAACAACACTCTGGGTAATGCTGTATTATATTATACCATAACAACACTCTCTGGGTAATGCTGTATTATATTATACCATAACAACACTCTGGGTAATGCTGTATTATATTATATTATAACAACACTCTGGGTAATACTGTATTATATTATACCATAACAACACTCTCTGGGTAATGCTGTATTATATTATACCATAACAACACTCTGGGTAATGCTGTATTATATTATACCATAAACAACACTCTGGGTAATGCTGTATTATATTATACCATAAACAACACTCTGGGTAATGCTGTATTATATTATACCATAACAACACTAGGTAATGCTGTATTATATTATACCATAACAACACTCTGGGTAATGCTGTATTATATTATACCATAACAACACTCTGGGTAATGCTGTATTATATTATACCATAACAACACTCTCTGGGTAATGCTGTATTATATTATACCATAACAACACTCTGGGTAATGCTGTCTAATACCATAACAACACTCTGGGTAATGCTGCATTATATTATACCAAAACAACACTCTGGGTAATGCTGTATCATATTATATCATAACAACACTCTGGGTAATGCTGTATCATATTATACCATAACAACACTCTGGGTAATGCTGTATTATATTATACCATAAACAACACTCTGGGTAATGCTGTATTATATTATACCATAACAACATTAGGTAATGCTGTATTATATTATATTATAACAACACTCTGGGTAATACTGTATTATATTATACCATAACAACACTCTCTGGGTAATGCTGTATTATATTATACCATAACAACACTCTGGGTAATGCTGTATTATATTATACCATAACAACACTCTGGGTAATGCTGCAACTCTCAACAGTGGCATCTATTATGAGAAATTTCCGGCAAATCAACAGGTAAGATGTGCATTCTGCAAGGGCATCTGACTGAACTGCACATTTCAGAAGTAAATTGAGCAAAGCCTCCAAACCCACTGGTGTGTAATAGTTTTTGTATTTCTGCTTAGGACCCAACGGTTACCTCCCACAGGCGGGAGAGGTAGGATTTTCACTGCTGTGCAGAAAACTGCAATCGTTGATATGGTCATCAGAAACAATAGCAAAAATCTCACAGATATTCGGGAAAGAGTGTTGGCAGACACCATTACATTTGGAAATATTCCCAATGTAACAATAACAACTATTTCTAGAGTCCTGAAACAACATAAAGTCAGAATGAAGCAGTTGTACACTGTCCCCTTGGAGAGGAACTCTGAACGAGTCCTTCTGTGGTCCTTCTGTGGCTCAGTTGGTAGAGCATGGTGCTTGTAACGCCAGGGTAGTGGGTTCAATTCCCGTGACCACCCATACGTAGAATGTATGCACACATGACTGTAAGTCGCTTTGGATAAAAGCGTCAGCTAAATGGCATATATTATTATTATATATTATCAAGTAACTCAGGAAACAACCTTGTCAGCTCAGGGATTTGAACTTGCAACCTTCCGGTTACTAGTTCTGGTTATTAGTCTAACACTCTAACCACTAGGCTACCCTGCCGCCCCAGACCACAGACTACCCTGAGGTAGAGTATATCATGATAAGCTGTAGACCACACTATCTACCTAGAGAGTTTTCATCTGTATTTTTTGTGTCTGTCTACATACCACCACATTGAATGAGCTGTATTCATCGATAAGCAAACAGGAAAACGCTCACCCTAGTAGCCAGGGACTTCAATTAATGCAGGGAAACTTAATTAATGCAGGGAAACTTAAATCCGTTTTTACCATATTTCTATCAGCATGTTAAATGTGCAACCAGAGGGAAAAAAATTCTAGACCACCTTTACTCCAAACACAGAGATACATACAAAGCTCTCCCTCGCCCTCCATTTGGCAAATCTGACCATTATTCTATCCTCCTGATTCCTGCTTACAAGCAAAAATGAAAGCAGGAAGCATCAATGACTAGATCAATAAAAAAGTGGTCAGATGAAGCAGATGCTAAACTACAGGACTGTTTTGCTAGCACAGACTGGAATATGTTCCAGGATTCTTCCGATGGCATTGAGGAGTTACACCACATCAGTCACTGGCTTCATCAATAAGTGCATCGATGACGTCGTCCCCACAGTGATGAGGTCCGGACAACAGGCCCTCCGATTTGACACACAGAACTCTATCTGAGAAGTAGTTGGTGAACCAGGCGAGGCAGTCATTTGAAAAACCAAGGCTATTGAGTCTGGGTTAGGGTTAAGAATGTGATAAGAATGCGGTGATTGACAGAGTCGAAAGCCTTGGCCAGATCGATGAATACGGCTGCACAGTATTGTCGAGGTTGGCTGAGGTGCACCTGTGACCAGCTCTGAAACCAGATTGCATAGTGTAGAAGGTACGGTGGGATTTGAAATGGTCGGTGATCTGTTTATTTACTTGGCTTTCGAAGACTTTACAAAGGCAGGGTAAGATAGATATAGGTCTATAATAGTTTGGTTTTAGAATGTCTCCCCCTTTGAAGAGGGGGATGACCGCGGCAGCTTTTCAAACTGGGGATCTCAGACGATACGAAAGAGGTTGAACAGGCTAGCCCAGGAGATTTGAAGGGATCCAGATTTTGCAGAACTTTCAGAACATCAGCTGTCTGGATTTCAGTGAAGGAGAGGCTTGAGCAAGGGGGGCTTGGGCAAGTTGCTGCAGGGGGTGCTGAGCTGTTAGCCAGAGTAGAGAAGTGTTTTACGGAGCCCTCCGGTGGCAGCTCCCCGCACCAGGCTTCCTGTGCGTGTCCTCGGCCCAGTACCACCAGTGCCAGCACCATGCATCAGGCCTACAGTGCGCCTCGCCTTCCTCCTCTCCAGCGCAGCCGGAGTCTCCCGCCTGTTCGGCGCTACCAGCGGCAACGGTGAGAGACTTGTTTCTGTAAAGGTGGATTTTTAAAAGTAGAAACTCAAATTGTTTGGGCACAGACCTGGATAGTATGACAGAACTCTGCAGTCTATCTCTGCAGTAGATTGCAACTCTGCCCCATTTGGCAGTTGTTGGAAGATGTTATAGTTACGGATGGAAACGTCAGGAGTTTTGGTGGTTCAGATACAAGATGTCCGACAAGGACATCAGGGTTGGCGGAGTGTACTAAAGCAGCGAATAAAACAATCTTGAGGAGGCTTCTAATGTTAACATGCATGAAACCAAGGCTTTTACAGTTACAGAATTCAACAAATTAGAGCGCCTGGGGAATGGGAGTGGTGCTGGGGCCTGGGTTAACCTCTACATCACCAGAGGAACAGAGGAGGAGTAGGATAAGGTTACGGCTCAAGGCTATAAGAACTGGTCGTCTAATGCGTTCGGAACAGAGAGTGAAAGGAGCAGATTTCAGGGCGCTGAAGAATAGATTCAAAGCATAATGTACAGACAAGGGTATGGTAGGATGTGAGTACAGTGGAGGTAACCTAGGCATTGAGTGACGATGAGAGAGGTTTTGTCTCCAGAGGCACCAGATAAGCCAGGTGAGGTCACTGCATGTGTGGGGGGTGGAACAAAACGGCTAGCTAAGGCATATTGGGCAGGACTATGGGGTATACAGGGAAATAAGACAATAATCACTAGCCAAAAACAGCAATAGACAAGGCATATTCACATTAGGGAGAGGCATGTGTAGCCGAGTGATCATAGGGTCCAATGAGTAGCACTAGATGAGTCTGGGAGCCAATTCCGTAGTCACTGCTACGCTACGCGAGCTGGAGACACAGCGATTCAGACAGCTAGTGGGCTGGGGCTACGAGATGGGCATCTGGCGATGTACTAACGGAAGAGCCTGTTGAAACCATGTCAGACGGTTACGTCGGCAGACCAGTCGTGATGGATCGGCAGGGCTCCGTGTCGGCAGTAAAGGGTCCAGGCTAATTGGCAAAAGAGGTATTGTAGCCCAAGAATTGGCTGGTGGACCTCTTCGGCTAGCCGGGAGATGGGCCTAGCTTGAGACTAGCTACAGGCTAACTGGTGCTTGCTTCGGGACAGAGACGTTAGCCAGGAGTAGCCACTCGGATGGTAGCTAGCTAGCTGCGATGATCCAGAGTAAAGGTTCAGAACTTGCGGTAGGAATCCGGAGATGTGGTAGAGAAAAGGCAGTCCGATATGTTCTGGGTTGATATTGCACCTGTGCAGACTGGCAGGAATTGACCGGGTTGAGGCTGGCTGATGTCCGAGTTAACGGTGAGGACTGCTAGCAGTGCCTAACTGAATACTAGCTAGCTGGCTAGCTTCTGA
Organism: Oncorhynchus keta; assembly: GCF_023373465.1. NCBI lineage: Eukaryota > Metazoa > Chordata > Actinopteri > Salmoniformes > Salmonidae > Oncorhynchus > Oncorhynchus keta. The sequence continues at coordinate 82,021,569 of NC_068439.1, read as the reverse complement.
TGAGGGTTCCATTTCTAAAGTATAAAAATAGCATATCCGTACCACATTGGGGGAGGCGGGTTGCAGGAGAGTATATTCAGTCCGTAGATGGAAAGTGAGATTAAAATATATATACAAAATATATACGAAGAAAACAATACATACACGCGACAAGACAAAATACACATCCGACTGCTATGCCATCTTGGATTGGACAGGATAAAGGCTCATGTTAGATTGGGAGGATGATAAATGCTATGGGAGGATGATAAATGCTATGGGAGGATGATAAAGGCTATGGGAGGATGATAAATGCTATGGGAGGATGTTAAATGCTATGGGAGGATGATAAAGGCTATGGGAGGATGATAAATGCTATGGGAGGATGTTAAATGCTATGGGAGGATGATAAAGGCTATGGGAGGATGATAAAGGCTAGTGTTAGATTGGGAGGATGATAAATGATAGTGTTAGATTGGGAGGATGATAAATGCTATGGGAGGATGATAAATGCTATGGGAGGATGATAAAGGCTATGGGAGGATGATAAAGGCTAGTGTTAGATTGGGAGGATGATAAATGCTATGGGAGGATGATAAATGCTATGGGAGGATGATAAAGGCTATGGGAGGATGATAAAGGCTAGTGTTAAATTGGGAGGATGATAAATGCAATGGGACGATGATAAATGCTAGTGTTGGATTGAGAGGATGATAAAGGCTAGTGTTAGATTGGGAGGATGATAAAATAAAGGCTAGTGTTAGATTGGGAGGATGAGTGTGGTGGTTAGAATTGGAGGTTTGAGGTATTGTTGACCTGCGTGGGTCTTTGTTTTGGTTATTCTTTGTAGAGGTGACCCACCTCCATGAACCTTTGTATTTTTGGTGATAGAGAGCCAATCTTCTGTCTCTGGAGTTGATATGTTACGTGACAGCTTGCACCAGAGACCTGCCATGCAGGGTCAGGTCACTGCTGGTTAATCTGGCACCTGCACCCAAAGTCAGAAGTATTGATTAGAACGCAGTAAATCAAATATTCAGAAGAGGAGTACTGTGGTGGCTGTCCAAAGCACCATCTATCAGAGACCTGCCATCTAGAGGAGGAGGAGGAGGAGGAGGAGGAGGAGGAGGAGGAGGAGGAGGAGGAGGGAACAGGAGGAGTACTGTGGTGGCTGTCCAAAGCACCATCTATCAGAGACCTGCCATCTAGAGGAGGAGGAGGAGGAGGAGGAGGAGGAGGAGGAGGAGGAGGAGGAGGAGGAGGAGGAGGAGGAGGAGGAGGAGGAGGAGGAGGAGGAGGAGGAGGAGGAGGAGGGAAGAGGAGGAGTACTGTGGTGGCTGTCCAAAGCACCATCTATCAGAGACCTGCCATCTAGAGGAGGAGGAGGAGGATGAGGAGGAGGAGGAGGAGGAGGAGGAGGAGGAGGAGGAGGAGGAGGGAAGAGGAGGAGTACTGTGGTGGCTGTACAAAGCACCATCAAAGCACCATCTATCAGAGACCTGCCATCTAGAGGAGGAGGAGGAGGAGGAGGAGGAGGAGGGAGGAGGAGGAGGAGGAGGAAGGAAGGAGGAGGAGTACTGTGGTGGCTGTACAAAGCACCATCTATCAGAGACCTGCCATCTAGAGGAGGAGGAGGAGGAGGAGGAGGAGGAGGAGGAGGAGGAGGAGGAGGAAGGAAGAGGAGGAGTACTGTGGTGGTTGTACAAAGCACCATCTATCAGAGACCTACCATCTAGAGGAGGAGGAGGAGGAGGAGGAGGAAGAGGAAGGAAGAGGAGGAGTACTGTGGTGGCTGTACAAAGCACCATCTATCAGAGACCTGCCATCTAGAGGAGGAGGAGGAGGAGGAGGAGGAGGAGGAGGAGGAGGAGGAGGAGGAGGAGGAGGAGGAGGAGGAGTACTGTGGTGGCTGTACAAAGCACCATCTATCAGAGATCTGCCATCTAGAGGAGGAGGAGGAGGAGGAGGAGGAAGGAAGAGGAGGAGTACTGTGGTGGCTGTACAAAGCACCATCTATCAGAGACCTGCCATCTAGAGGAGGAGGAGGAGGAGGAGGAGGAGGAGGAGGAGGAGGAGGAGGAGGGGAAGAGGAGGAGGGAAGAGGAGGAGGGAAGAGGAGGAGTACTGTGGTGGCTGTACAAAGCACCATCTTTCAGAGACCTGCCATCTAGAGGAGGAGGAGGAGGAGGAGGAAGGAAGAGGAGGAGTACTGTGGTGGCTGTCCAAAGCACCATCTATCAGAGACCTGCCATCTAGAGGAGGAGGAGGAGGAGGAGGAAGGAAGAGGAGGGGTACTGTGGTGGCTGTCCAAAGCACCATCTATCAGAGACCTGCCATCTAGAGGAGGAGGAGGAGGAGGAGGAGGAGGAGGAAGGAAGAGGAGGAGTACTGTGGTGGCTGTCCAAAGCACCATCTATCAGAGACCTGCCATCTAGAGGAGGAGGAGGAGGAGGAGGAGGAGGAGGAGGAAGGAAGAGGAGGAGTACTGTGGTGGCTGTACAAAGCACCATCTATCAGAGACCTGCCATCTAGAGGAGGAGGAGGAGGAGGAGGAGGAGGAGGAGGAGGAGGAGGAGGAGGAGGAGGAGGAGGAGGAGGAGGAGGAAGGAAGAGGAGGAGTACTGTGGTGGCTGTACAAAGCACCATCTATCAGAGACCTGCCATCTAGAGGAGGAGGAGGAGGAGGTGGAGGAGGAGGAGGAGGAGGAGGAGGAGGAGGAGGAGGAGGAGGAGGAGGAGGAGGAGGAGGAGGAGGAAGGAAGAGGAGGAGTACTGTGGTGGCTGTACAAAGCACCATCTTTCAGAGACCTGCCATCTAGAGGAGGACTGTGGTGGGAGGAGGAGGAGGAGGAGGAGGAGGAGGAGGAGGAGGAGGAGGAGGAGGACTGTGGTGGCTGTCCAAAGCACCATCTATCAGAGACCTGCCATCTAGAGGAGGAGGAGGAGGAGGAGGAGGAGGAGGAAGGAAGAGGAGGAGTACTGTGGTGGCTGTCCAAAGCACCATCTATCAGATACCTGCCATCTAGAGGAGGAGGAGGAGGAGGAGGAGGTGGAGGGGAGGAGGAGGAGGAAGGAAGAGGAGGAGTACTGTGGTGGCTGTCCAAAGCACCATCTATCAGAGACCTGCCATCTGGAGGAGGAGGAGGAGGAGGAGGAGGAGGAGGAGGAGTAGGAGGAGGAGGAGGAAGGAAGAGGAGGAAGGAAGAGGAGGAGTACTGTGGTGGCTGTCCAAAGCACCATCTATCAGAGACCTGCCATCTAGAGGAGGAAGAGGAGGAGGAGGAGGAGGAGGAGGAGGAGGAGGAGGAGGAGGAGGGAAGAGGAGGAGTACTGTGGTGGCTGTCCAAAGCACCATCTATTCTCATTACAGCACAAGGTGTATATTCCATCTGGGCTGGGAGCCAAAAGATGAACAGAAGTGTCTGTATGATCCTGGAAGATTACACGTCGCCTTGGGAGGAGGAGGAGGAGAAGGAGGAGGAAGGAAGAGGAGGAGGAGAAGAAGGGGGAGGAGAAGGAAAAGGGGAAGGAGGAGGAGGGGGAGGAGGAGAAGGGGGAGGAGAAGGAAAAGGGGAAAGAGGAGGAGGGGGGGAGGAGAAGAAGGGGGAGGAGTGAGAGGAGGAGGAGTAGGAGGAAGGAGGAAAAGGGGAAGGATGAGGGGGAGGGGCAGGAGGAGGTGAAGGAACAGGGGAAGGAGGAAGGGTGGGAGGAGGAGGAGTGAGAGGAGGAGGAAGAAGAGAACGAACAAGGGAAGGAGTGGGTGAAGGAGGGGGGGACAGGGAAAGGAGGAGGAGTGGGAGGAGGAAGTAGAATAGGATAGGAGAGGAAGAGAAGGAGGAGAAGGATTGGGAGGAGGACAAGGATAGGGAGGCGGATGAAAAAAGGGGAGGAGGAGGTGGAGGGAGAGGATGAGGGGGAGTGGGAGGAGGAGTAAGAGGAGGAGGAGGGGATGAATCAATCTCAGCTGATCAATGATCAATATGAAATACCGCTCACACCAATCTACTTCCTGCTGACTGACGCTCTTGAATAGGCTTCTCAAATGGCAGCCTTTTCCCTTTATAGTGGAATGCCCATAGGGCCCTGGTAAAAAAGTAGTGTGCACTATTAGGGATTAGGGTGCCATTTGGGTTGCATCCTAGGATCTTGTTACACATATGAGGATGAGCTCGTGGGATGATTTATGTTACAGGGACAGATGTCATTTTGGAGCGAGGCAGAGAGGTCATGGAGACATTTGAATGTCACAGGGCTCGATACACAGCCTTGCTGCATGCCAGATTGGTGCTGTTGTCAAGGTAATGATTGAATAAGGGGCTAATAATGATTTCTGTTTATGATGGCTTCATAAAGTCTTAAAAGTTTGTTTTGTTAAAGCTGAATCCTGAATTGTGACTTCAGGTATGCCAGTGTACCTGTAATCCATAACTTTGCTTTACGTGTATCTAAAGTCAAAATGTGTTCTGTCTATGTCAGTGTCTGGAGGGAAAGAATGTGTTAGTTAGGAGGGAATCTTATTACCAATTAATACATAATGGAACGGTATACATGAAATGCAAAGTTAAGAAACTAAATGTTGAGTTGCACCTCCTTTTTACCCTCAGAACAGCTTCAATTCGCCGGGTCAATTCGCCGGGTCAATTCGCCGGGTCAATTCGCCGGGTCAATTCGCGGGGTCAATTCGCCGGGTCAATTCGCGGGGTCAATTCGCAGGGTCAATTCGCCGGGTCAATTCGCCGGGTCAATTCGCCGGGTCAATTCGCCGGGTCAATTCGCCGGGTCGTGGATTCTACAAGGTGTCGAAAGCGTTCCACTGGGATGCTGGACCGTGTTCCAATCCTTCCCACCGTTGTGTCAAGTTGGCTGGATGTCCTTTGGGTGACGTACCATCCTTGATATACACAGGAAACTGTTGGAGCATGAAAAACCCAGCAGCATTGCAGTTCTTGACACAAACCGGTACACCTGGCACCTACTACCATACCCTGTTCAAAGGCCCTTAAATCTTTTGTCTTGCCCATTCACCCTATGAATGGCACACATACACAATCCATGCCTTAATTGTCTCAATGTTTAAAAATACAGATTTAACCTGTCTCTTCCCCCTTCATCTAAACGGATAGAAGTGGATTTAACAAGTGACATCAATAAGGGATCATGACTTTCACCTGGATTCAGTTGGTTAGTCTGTGCCATGGAAATAGCAGGTGTTCTTAATATTTTGTCCACTCAGTGTACATGTGATCTACAAACTACAGAAACAGGCAACCCATTTATTTTCCTTATTTTCTCGCTCTCCTTTATTAATTAATTTAGTTATTTCTCTCTCTCTCTCTCTCTCTCTCTCTCTCTCTCTCTCTCTCTCTCTCTCTCTCTCTCTCTCTCTCTCTCTCACTCTAGCTCGCTCTCTTTTGGCCTTCTCCCTCTTTCTTTATGTCTCTCAGCAATCCCTCTGTCTATTCCTCTCTCTCAGTGCTCCCTCCCTGATATCATTGATGAGAATGTCTCAGATGACAACCGAACTGACATCATATTCATTAAGTACCACCGCATATGTTTAATTGGTCGGATTATCAGAATATAGTTCATTTTTCCCCACCTTCTGATGTTCCCAGAATCTCTATGTTAACCAAGGGGTTTGCAAATGTAACATCAGTAGGGTAGAGAGAGGAAAAAGGGGGGAAGAGGTATTTAGACCTACCCTCAGGCCAACGTCATGACAGAAGAGACAAAGTAGAGTCGCAATTCAATGGCTCAGACACGAGAGGTATGTGGCAGGGTCTACAGTCAATCACGGACTACAAAAGGAAAACCAGCCCCGTCGCAGAACACGATGTCTTGCTCCCAGAGAAACTATACAACTTCTTTGCTCGCTTTGAGGACAGTACAGTGGCACTGACAATGCCCGCTACCAAAACCTGCGTGCTCTTCTTCACTGCAGCCGACGTGAGTAAAACATTTAAACGTGTTAACCCTCGCAAGGCTGCCGGCCCAGACAGCATCCCCAGCCGCGTCCTCAGAGCATGCGCGGGCCAGCTGTCTGGTGTGTCTACGGACATATTCAATCAATCCTTTTCCCAGGCTGCTGTTCCCACATGTTTCAAGAGGGCCACCATTGTTCCTGTTCCCAAGAAAGCGAAGGTAACTGAGCTAAATGACTACTGTAGCACTTACTTCTGTCATCATGAAGTGCTTTGAGAGACTACTCAAGGACCATATCACCTCCACCCTACCTGACACCCTAGACCCACTCCAATTTGCTTACCGCCTGAATAGGTCCACAGATGACGCAATCGCAATCACACTGCACACTGCCCTAACCCATCTGGACAAGAAGAATACCTATGTAAGAATGCTGTTCATCGACTACAGCTCAGCATTTAACACCATAGTACCCTCCAAATTCATCATTAACCTTGAGACCCTGGGTCTAGAACCCGCCATGTGCAACTGGGTCCTGGACTTCCTGACGAGCCGCCCCCAGGTGGTGAGGGTAGGTAACAACATCTCCACCCCGCTGATCCTCAACACTGGTGCCCCACAAGGGTGCGTTCTCAGCCCTCTCCTGTACTCCCTGTTCACCCACGACTGCGTGGCCATGCAAACGTCCAACTCAATCATCAAGTTTGCAGACGACACTACAGTGGTAGGCTTGATTACCAACAACGACGAGACGGCCTACAGGGAGGAGATGAGGGCCCTCGGAGTGTGGAAATTAACCTCACACTCAACGTCAACAAAACAAAGGAGATGATCGTGGACTTTAGGAAAGAGCAGAGGGAGCAGCCCCCTATCCACATCGACGGGACAGTAGTGGAGAAGGTGGAAAGTTTTAAGTTCTTCGGCGTACACATTACGGACAAACTGAAATGGTCCACCCACACAGACAATGTGGTGAAGAAGGCGCAGCAGCGCCTCTTTTTTGCCAAAAAATCTGAAACATTTTACATTCAATTTTTAAAAAACATTTTAGTCATTTAGCAGACTCTCTTATGCAGAGAGACTTAACAGCACTGAGTGCAGACGTTGTAATAATGTTTTAGAAACTTTTTGTTGCAAAATTATGCAGAAAATCTATTTCATGTATTTTTCACTTCTAGATTACACTACTGCAATGCTCTACTCTCCCTGCCTACCTAGATAAAGCTTTAAATAAACGTCAGTTGGTGCTAAATATGGCTTCTAGAATCTTGCTGGAATCCTGACTAGAACCCCAAAATGTGATCATATTACTCCAGTGCCTCTCTACATGGCTTCCTGTTAAGGCAAGGGCTGATTTCAAGGTTTAAAACTGTTAACCTATAAAGCAATACATGGACTTGTTCCTACCTATCTTTCTGATTCGGTCCTGCCGTACATACAGTACCTACACGTACGTTACGGTCACAAGACGCAGGCCTCCTTATTGTCCCTAGAATTTCTGACCAAACAGCTGGAGGCAGGGCTTTGTCCTATAGAGTTCCATTTTTATGGAGAGACGCAGACTCGGTCTCGAACTTTAAGTCTTTACTGAAGACTCTTCAGTAGGTCCTATGATTGAATGTACAGTGCATTCGTAAAGTATTCAGACCCCTTGTCTTTTTCCACATTTTGTTGTTACAGCCTTATTGTAGAATTGATTAAATACAATTTTTAAAATGATAAAATTACAAATTGAAAACAGTTTTTAAAAATTGTTAGAAAATAAAAACAAATACAAAACAGAAATAGCTTATTCACATAAGTATTCAGACCCTTTGCTATGAGACTAAAAATTGAGCTCGGCTGCATCCTGTTTCCAATGATCATCCTTGAGATGTTTCTACAACTTGATTGGAGTCCACCTGTGGTAAACTCAATATGATTGGACATGATTTGGAAAGGCACACACCTGTCTATATAAGGTCCCACGGTTGACAGTGCATGTCAGAGCAAAAACCAAGCCATGAGGTTGAAGGAATTGTCCTTAGAGTTCCGAGACAGGATTGTGTCGAGGCACAGATCTGGGGAAGGGTACCAAAACATTTCTGCAGCATTAAAGGTCCCCAAGAACACAGTGGCCTCCATCATTCTTAAATTTAGGAAGCTTGGAAACACCAAGACTCTTCCTAGAGCTGGTCGCCCGGCCAAACTGAGCAATCGGGGGAGAAGGGCCTTGGTCAAGGAGGTGACCCAGAACCCGATGGTCACTCTGACAGAGCTCCATCTGTGGAGATGGGAGAACCTTCCAGAAGGACAACCATCTCTGCAGCACTCCACCAATCAGACCTTTATGTTAGAGTGGCCAGATGGAATCCACTTCTTAGTAAAAGGCACATGACAGTCTGCTTGGAGTTTGCCAAAAGGAACCTAAAGACTCTCAGACCATGAGAAACAAGATTCTCTGCTCTGATGAAACGAAGATTGAACTCTTTGGCCTGAATGCCAAGCATCACGGTGAAGCATGGTGGTGTCAGCATCATGCTGTGGGGGTGTTTTTCAGCGACAGAGACTGGGAGACTAGTCAGGATGTAGGGAAAGATGAACAGAGCAATTAACAGAGAGATGCTTGATGAAAACCTGCTACAGAGCACCCAGGACTTCACACTTTGGAGAAGGTTCAAATTCCAACAGGACAACGACCCTAAGCACTCAGCTAAGACAACACAGGAGTGGCTTCGGGACAAGTATCTGAATGTCCTTGAGTGGCCCAGCCAGAGCCCGGACTTGAACCCGATCGAACATCTCTGGAGACCTGAGAATAGCTGTGCAACGACACTCTCCATCCAACCTGACAGAGCTTGAGAGGATCTGCAGAGAAGAATGGGAGAAACTCCCCAAATACAGGTGTGAAAAAGCTTGTTGCGTCATACACAAGAAGATTGCCTTTCACCCTGCCTCTCACCCTGCCTCTCACCCTGCCTCTCACCCTGCTGCACCCTGCCTCTCTCCCTGCTGCACCCTGCCTCTCACCCTGCCTCTCACCCTGCCTCTCACCCTGCTGCACCCTGCCTCTCACCCTGCTGCACCCTGCCTCTCACCCTGCCTCTCACCCTGCTGCACCCTGCCTCTCACCCTGCTGCACCCTGCCTCTCACCCTGCTGCACCCTGCCTCTCACCCTGCTGCACCCTGCCTCTCACCCACACTGCACCCTGCCTCTCACCCGGCCTCTCAACCACACTGCACCCTGCCTCTCACCCACACTGCACCCTGCCTCTCAACATGCTGCACCCTGCCTCTCACCCACACTGCACCCTGCCTCTCAGCATGCTGCACCCTGCCTCTCAACCACACTGCACCCACTGTTCATCGTTTACCCTGCCGGTTAGAAGAGGTGGAATTGAAAAGCAGCCCTTTCATTTTTGCTGGAGGTCAGATCCCAGTCATGTATTGTGCAGTGAGACAGGCCCCTTCACCTCTAAATACAATGCCACTTCCTATTACATGTATAAGGAACAGCGTGTGTGTTATTTAGTACTGCGTTGAAGCAGAAGAGATGCCATCCAGTAATAAAACGACAAGGACGGCATATATTCTGGAAATAGACGTATGAGTCTGAGAAAATAATCACCAACAAGTTTATCAGTAATTCAGTGTACTAAAAGTCAAAGGAACAGAATTCTTCCAGAATAATCCTAGATTTATTTTTGTTTGAATTGAAAAGGTATAAATACATGTTCTCACTGTCTGTGGAATTCTGGAGATTATCATAGACTGGTTCTGAGCTCGGTGGTTAAGTGATGAGTGTCAGTGCTTCTACACTTGCATTTCTTGCTGTTTATAAATACAGTTGATTGTTAGTGACAGATTGTGTCTCTGCTGTGGGTCGCTCCCACTTCCCCCAGACAGCCCTCTGCTGTGGGTCGCTCCCACTTCCCCCAGACAGCCCTCTGCTGTGGGTCGCTCCCACTTCCCCCAGACAGCCCTCTGCTGTGGGTCGCTCCCACTTCCCCCAGACAGCCCTCTGCTGTGGGTCGCTCCCACTTCCCCCAGACAGCCCTCTGCTGTGGGTCGCTCCCACTTCTCCCAGGCAGCCCTCTGCTGTAGGTCTCTCCCACTTCTCCCAGGCAGCCCTCTGCTGTGGGTCGCTCCCACTTCTCCCAGGCAGCCCTCTGCTGTAGGTCTCTCCCACTTCTCCCAGGCAGCCCTCTGCTGTGGGTCGCTCCCACTTCTCCCAGGCAGCCCTCTGCTGTGGGTCGCTCCCACTTCTCCCAGGCAGCCCTCTGCTGTGGGTCGCTCCCACTTCTCCCAGGCAGCCCTCTGCTGTGGGTCGCTCCCACTTCCCCCAGACAGCCCTCTGCTGTGGGTCGCTCCCACTTCCCCCAGACAGCCCTCTGCTGTGGGTCGCTCCCACTTCTCCCAGGCAGCCCTCTGCTGTGGGTCGCTCCCACTTCTCCCAGGCAGCCCTCTGCTGTGGGTCTCTCCCACTTCTCCCAGGCAGCCCTCTGCTGTGGGTCGCTCCCACTTCCCCCAGACAGCCCTCTGCTGTGGGTCTCTCCCACTTCTCCCAGGCAGCCCTCTGCTGTGGGTCGCTCCCACTTCTCCCAGGCAGCCCTCTGCTGTGGGTCGCTCCCACTTCTCCCAGGCAGCCCTCTGCTGTGGGTCTCTCCCACTTCTCCCAGGCAGCTCGTCCCTTTTCCATCTCTGTTCGTCCGTCTGTCTGTGTGTCTGAGGTGACGTGGAGGGCCGCTCAGCCACACGCAGCGTGGATTAATAACACCTCAGCCACACCACCAGTCTTACCAACAACAGAGTAGCTTACAGGACCATGTAGCCTAGCCGGCCCCTACCACTCACCTCTGTCTTACTTTTCCATCTGTCCTTACTCGACATCCTCTAGCCTGGCTGTGCATTGTACTACCCAGTGACCATGCAGAAATAAAAATCTGACTTTTCAGTCTGACAGCATGTACAAGTATGTGAGCGTTCTACTCTACCGTTCTACTCTAGACTGATGATGCGGAAATTGCACAGGTGTCTTCTGGGAATCCTGAGGCCACACTCCAAACTCCTATACTGCCCTTGGCAACTACGCATGTTTGAAATGCAAAATGTTTGATTGGAAAATACCTTAGTTTGGATGGTGTGTGTGTGTGTGTGTGTGTGTGTGTGTGTGTGTGTGTGTGTGTGTGTGTGTGTGTGTGTGTGCGTGCGTGCGTGCGTGCGTGCGTGCGTGCGTGCGTGTGTACAATTGAAAGCCTGGTGTATCCAAGTCCACTGACACCCCAATGCGGCAGCAGTCAAACACAATAACATCAGAAAGCCTTGCTCTCTCTCGGTCCATAGAAGAGTCCCTCTGAAACACAGAACATTCCTTCTATTAGTTCTCCATTAGCATGTTATACAGAGAGTCTTGGGTTTGGGTCCCCCGGGATCCTCTCTACTCCCCTCCACTTTACTTTCAAATTCAAATCTGCGACATTAAAGTTAGCCACGACTAATCTTAAGAAATATGTGCTACTTCCAATACTTTGAGCAGTTTTGCCTCGAGCCACACTTATACAGCTATAATTTTGCAGAGTTATGAACGTACAAGCCGTAGTATCATTTCTATGGCAATTTTTTAGTTTTTTTTTATACCATTGCTATTATGGTCCGTGGATATCTTGAAATCTTTGATATCTCTAAGAAGTAAGAAGTTAGACCAGCACAGAGCCTTATCCTACGTGCTACTGCCTCCTCCAAGGTAACATGCCACTAGATATTCGTTTGACTATGTTACTACATTAATTCGGGTGATTTTCCCTTTGCGTAAAAGCACATCTTTAGAGTTTATTGAGGAGGCAGGTAGCCTAGTGGTTAGAGCAGGTAGACAAGTGGTTAGAGCAGGTAGCCTAGTGGTTAGAGCAGGTAGACTAGTGGTTAGAGCAGGTAGACTAGTGGTTAGAGCAGGTAGACTAGTGGTTAGAGCAGGTAGACTAGTGGTTAGAGCAGGTAACCTAGTGGTTAGAGCAGGTAGCCTAGTGGTTAGAGCAGGTAGCCTAGTGGTTAGAGCAGGTAACCTAGTGGTTAGAGCAGGTAGCCTAGTGGTTAGAGCAGGTAGCCTAGTGGTTAGAGCAGGTAGCCTAGTGGTTAGAGCAGGTAGCCTAGTGGTTAGAGCAGGTAGACTAGTGGTTAGAGCAGGTAGACTAGTGGTTAGAGCAGGTAGACTAGTGGTTAGAGCAGGTAGACTAGTGGTTAGAGCAGGTAGCCTAGTGGTTAGAGCAGGTAGCCTAGTGGTTAGAGCAGGTAGCCTAGTGGTTAGAGCAGGTGGACAAGTGGTTAGAGCAGGTAGACAAGTGGTTAGAGCAGCTAGCCTAGTGGTTAGAGCAGGTAGCCTAGTGGTTAGAGCAGGTAGACAAGTGGTTAGAGCAGGTAGACAAGTGGTTAGAGCAGGTAGCCTAGTGGTTAGAGCGTTGGGCCAGTAACCGAAAGGTTGCTAGATCGAATCCTCCGAGCTGACAAGGTAAAAATCTGTCCTTCTGCCCCTGAACAAGGCAGTTAACCCCCACTGTTACTAGGCCGTCATTGAAAATAAGAATTTGTTCTTACTAACTGACTCGCCTAGTTAAATAAAGTTTTTTTTTTTTATTATGCACCCTTACATCAATCTAATTAACATAATACTACAATCCACATAAAAATCTGTCCGTTTTTAAACGAGTTTCAATCTACCGCGTCTTTCTATGTCGGCCTTCCTGTGGTGGACAGTGGCTCCAGCGGAGACCAGGAAATCGTTCCTGGAAATCGTTCTTCAGACAAAAATGTGTATACCGTCTGAATGGTTTGTCCTAATATGACCACTCTATGGAAAGATGAGACTCGTGAACACTACAGCGTTCTCTGCTTTGCTTTACGACCACCAAGAGCCCCAAAGGGACCCGTCTGAAGTTGGTACCGCCGATAGTCTATACAGTATATAGTCTATAGCAGTAAATAGCCAGTATTGAGCTACAAACTAATATAACCCTACTATGGAAAGGGAGACTATATAGTAGAACACGATGGTGTTCTCCGTATTTGCTTTACAGTATATAGTCTATACAACTGTCTACAGTATAACTAGATACAAATGAGTGGACGTATATAGTAGGAGGACATGGTTCCCCAACATTTGACATTAAGTGTTTTACACGTGTGGCTTTTTAACTGGCGGAATTAAAAACCCGAGTGTCACACAGGAGAAGCCAACGTCTTCACCGTTTTTGACCAACAGGGGCAACACTAATTCACAGGCGTGGCTACCTCATCACGTGGCCACGACCAACCATGAACAACAAATGTATGCTACACTTTCACATGTGCATTTTCATATGTTAATATGTCAACTGTGGCTGACAAACGATGATCACAGAATTTCCTGTGTTTTATCACGATTTATCGCAAATTCATAATTGGATCAAATTGAGCTGAAAGCCATTACAAGAATATTGCAAGAATATTTGTATTTTGTCCAAAGTAATGGTTAGCAAATCAGGTAAATTGATAAACACACTTTATTTAACCTCAAAGTCAACTTGTTTTGGCGTGGCGTTGTTGTTTCGATGTATTTTCGATGTTTAAAGTGTATTTGGAACGCTTTCAGAGAATGCAATGAAAAAAAATGTGTGCACAGTATATAGTCTATACAGTATATAGTCTATACAGTATATAGTAGATACAGTATATAGTCTATACAGTATATAGTCTATACAGTATATAGTAGATACAGTAAATAGTCTATACAGTATATAGTCTATACAGTATATAGTCTATACAGTATATAGTCTATACAGTATATAGTCTATACAGTATATAGTAGATACAGTATATAGTCTATACAGTATATAGTAGATACAGTATATAGTCTATACAGTATATAGTAGATACAGTATATAGTCTATACAGTATATAGTCTATACAGTATATAGTAGATACAGTAAATAGTCTATACAGTATATAGTCTATACAGTATATAGTCTATACAGTATATAGTCTATACAGTATATAGTAGATACAGTATATAGTCTATACAGTATATAGTCTATACAGTATATAGTAGATACAGTATATAGTCTATACAGTATATAGTCTATACAGTATATAGTAGATACAGTATATAGTCTATACAGTATATAGTCTATACAGTATATAGTAGATACAGTATATAGTCTATACAGTATATAGTCTATACAGTATATAGTCTATACAGTATATAGTCTATACAGTATATAGTCTATACAGTACATAGTCTATACAGTATATAGTCTATACAGTATATAGTAGATACAGTATATAGTCTATACAGTATATAGTCTATACAGTATATAGTCTATACAGTATATAGTCTATACAGTATATAGTCTATACAGTATATAGTCTATACAGTATATAGTAGATACAGTATATAGTCTATACAGTATATAGTCTATACAGTATATAGTCTATACAGTACATAGTCTATACAGTACATAGTCTATACAGTATATAGTCTATACAGTATATAGTAGATACAGTATATAGTCTATACAGTATATAGTAGATACAGTATATAGTCTATACAGTATATAGTCTATACAGTACATAGTCTATACAGTACATAGTCTATACAGTATATAGTCTATACAGTATATAGTAGATACAGTATATAGTCTATACAGTATATAGTAGATACAGTATATAGTCTATACAGTATATAGTCTATACAGTATATAGTCTATACAGTATATAGTAGATACAGTATATAGTCTATACAGTATATAGTAGATACAGTATATAGTCTATACAGTATATAGTCTATACAGTATATAGTCTATACAGTATATAGTCTATACAGTATATAGTAGATACAGTATATAGTCTATACAGTATATAGTATATACAGTATATAGTCTATACAGTATATAGTCTATACAGTATATAGTAGATACAGTATATAGTCTATACAGTATATAGTCTATACAGTATATAGTCTATACAGTATATAGTAGATACAGTATATAGTCTATACAGTATATAGTCTATACAGTATATAGTCTATACAGTATATAGTCTATACAGTATATAGTCTATACAGTATATAGTAGATACAGTATATAGTCTATACAGTATATAGTCTATACAGTATATAGTCTATACAGTATATAGTCTATACAGTATATAGTAGATACAGTAAATAGTCTATACAGTATATAGTCTATACAGTATATAGTCTATACAGTATATAGTCTATACAGTATATAGTCTATACAGTATATAGTAGATACAGTAAATAGTCTATACAGTATATAGTCTATACAGTATATAGTCTATACAGTAAATAGTCTATACAGTATATAGTCTATACAGTATATAGTCTATACAGTATATAGTCTATACAGTATATAGTAGATACAGTAAATAGTCTATACAGTATATAGTCTATACAGTATATAGTAGATACAGTAAATAGTCTATACAGTATATAGTCTATACAGTATATAGTAGATGCTGTCTATAGTAGATACAGTATATAGTCTATACAGTATATAGTAGATACAGTATATAGTAGATGCTGTCTATAGTAGATACAGTATATAGTCTATACAGTATATAGTAGATACAGTAAATAGTCTATACAGTATATAGTCTATACAGTATATAGTAGATACAGTATATAGTCTATACAGTATATAGTCTATACAGTATATAGTAGATACAGTAAATAGTCTATACAGTATATAGTCTATACAGTATATAGTAGATACAGTAAATAGTCTATACAGTATATAGTCTATACAGTATATAGTAGATACAGTAAATAGTCTATACAGTATATAGTCTATACAGTATATAGTAGATACAGTAAATAGTCTATACAGTATATAGTCTATACAGTATTTAGCAGATACAGTATATAGTAGATACAGTATATAGTCTATACAGTACATAGTCTATACAGTATATAGTCTATACAGTATATAGTAGATACAGTAAATAGTCTATACAGTATATAGTCTATACAGTATATAGTAGATACAGTAAATAGTCTATACAGTATATAGTCTATACAGTATATAGTAGATACAGTAAATAGTCTATACAGTATGTAGTCTATACAGTATTTAGCAGATACAGTATATAGTAGATACAGTATATAGTCTATACAGTATTTAGTAGATACAGTGTATAGTAGATTCAGTATATAGCAGATAGAGTATATAGTAGATACAGTATATAGTAGATACAATATATAGTAGATACAGTATATAGTCTATACAGTATTTAGCAGATACAGTATATAGTCTATACAGTATTTAGTAGATACAGTATATAGTAGATACAGTATATAGTAGATTCGGTATATAGTAGATAAAGTATATAGTAAATACAGTATATAGTAGATACAGTATATAGTAGATACAGTATATAGTCTATACAGTATTTAGTAGATACAGTATATTGTAGATTCAGTTTATAGTAGATACAGTATATAGTAGATACTGTATATAGTCTATACAGTATATAGTAGATACAGTATATAGTCTATACAGTATATAGTAGATACAGTATATAGTAGATACAGTATATAGTAGATGCTGTCTATAGTAGATACAGTATATAGTCTATACAGTATATAGTAGATACAGTATTTAGTAGATACAGTATATAGTAGATACAGTATTTAGTAGATACAGTATATAGTAGATACAATATTTAGATACAGTATTTAGTAGATATATTTTTTTTCTTCTGCACCCGACAACCCCAGGAGGACTCAGAAGCTCTCCATGAATGTAGACAGTCTGCTGCTGTCACGTTCTGACCTTAGTTCCTTTGTTTTGTCTTTTGTTTTAGTACGGTCAGGGCGTGAGTTGGGTGGGTTGTCTATGTTGGTTTTTCTATGATTTTCGATTTCCTGTTTAGTGTTTTTTCATTCACCTTACGGGACTGTTTGTTTGTCGTTTGTTACATGAAACATGAACACTTACCACGCTGCACTTTGGTCCTCACCTTCTTCCACCACAGACGATCGTTACAGCTGCTCTGCTAATCATCAGATGGGGGAGGAGAGGAGGTGGGGGGTAACTGGGGGACCCTGCTTTGATTGGGTAACTCCGCTCTCTCCACTGGCTTCCAGTTGAAGCTCGCATCCGCTACAAGACCATGGTGCTTGCCTACGGAGCTGTGAGGGGAACGGCACCTCAGTACCTCCAGGCTCTGATCAGGCCCTACACCCAAACAAGGGCACTGCGCTCATCCACCTCTGGCCTGCTCGCCTCCCTACCACTGAGGAAGTACAGTTATAGTAGCTCAGCCCAGTCAAAACTGTTCGCTGCTCTGGCCCCCAATGGTGGAACAAACTCCTCACGACGCCAGGACAGCGGAGTCAATCACCACCTTCCGGAGACACCTGAAACCCCACCTCTTCAAGGAATACCTAGGATAGGTACAGTAATCCTTCTCACCCCCCAAAAAAGATTTAGATGCACTATTGTAAAGTGGCTGTTCCACTGGATGTCATAAGTAGTGTAAATAGTCTATACAGTATATTTACAGTATGTCGTATCTGGACAAGAGCGTCTGCTAAATGACTTAAATGTAAATGTAAATGTAATAGAAGAATACTTTTTTAAAATGCATAATAAATAAATGTGACTAGTCAATTGTGTGAGTCAGGGGCTGGGCCCCTGCCCATAGGGCACCAAGATTCAAAACATCACATTTTGGGGGTGGGGGTGGGGGGGGGGGGGTTATTATCATAATTTTTTATCCAGCCACAGGAGCCCGCTCTCAATGTTCAAAATACACCAGAGAGCATCATTTAGCCACCGAGGATCAATGATTCAGTTTTATCACAATCACATTCAGATATTTGCCAAAATAAAGGAAACACCAACATAAAGTGTCTTGAAAGGATGTTGGGCCACCACGAGCTGCCAGAACACCTTCAATGTGCCTTGGCATAGATCCTACAAGTAGACCTAAATTATGCCATGAAAACGCACCCCACACCATACACCATATACTTTGTATCCCTCGTTTACTGAAGTGTTTCCTTTATTTTGGCAGTTACCTGTATGCCTACAGTTGTGAAGGATTGGGCAGCATGAACGTCAGATATATAGCTTCTATGGATTAGAGACATATACTCCGTAGATGGGAACTGCCATCTATGGATTAGAGACATAATAATCCTTAGATGGGAACTGCCATCTATGGATTAGAGACATATACTCCTTAGATGGGAACTGCCATCTATGGATTAGAGACATATACTCCTTAGATGGGAACAATCACATCTATGGATTAGACCAACATATAGTGTCTTAGATGGGAACTGCCTTCTATGGATTAGAGACATATACTCCGTAGATGGGAACTGCCATCTATGGATTAGCAGTTACCATATACTCCTTAGATGGGAACTGCCATCTATGGATTAGAGACATATACTCCGTAGATGGGAACTGCCAATTCAATCACAGGAAAAACATACCGTTTGGAAAGCAAATGCCCACTGCTGAAAACACAAGAATAGAACCAATATAATATTTTTTTTGGAACAACATTTTTGCCAACAGCAGGATTTTTTTCAAAGTATCTCATCTGGAGACAGGATACTGCCACAACGAGCGCATCGGCCATCACCGTTCGTATTAGCCTGTGGTTTCATCTTCATCATTAGGTGAGTTAGTGAGCCACTGGACATTAGATTTAATGGCCTACTGTAGATATATATACACATTGTCTTGTAATATCGAACAATCTTTGTTTCGCTTCATTGGCCTGGGCTGTTGTTTGTTTGAATAGAGTTTGTTAGTCGGAGCAGCCACTCATTTCAGTCAACTGAGTGATGTTAAAAAGATTCAGCTAAAGCAGGCCTGTTGCCAAGGGTGTGTACTGGTGGCGAAGTCAGGTGCAGAGAGAGCCGAGTGTAGTGAACAGGTGCACACTTTATTCCGGTAAAGTGAAAGTACCAGAAGCACATTAACGTGCACAAACACGAAACATAGACACATAGCCTGGCGCGTATCAATCGCCACATAACAAAATACAATTTCACTCAAAGACATGGAGGGGAACAGAGGACTAAATACATGCTGTGTGATTAGTACACACCCTTGGCAGGGAACAAGACAAAACAAATGGAAATATGAAAATGGAGCGGCGATGGCTAGAGAAAGCTGGTGACGTCGACCGCCGAACGCCGCCCGAACAAGGAGACGTGCCGACTTCGGCGGAAGTCATGACACCTGGGCAAGGGCCGGCCCAGGGGCTGTATGTGGACTGCAACCTGATTCAATACGGCCCTCGGAATCATGCTCAGATCACAAAGAATTTGCAGAATTTGCAGAAGCAGACCAGACCAGAAGCAGACCAGAACCAGACCAGAACCAGATCAGAAGCAGACCAGAACCAGACCAGAAGCAGGCCAGACCAGAAGCAGACCAGAACCAGACCAGAACCAGACTAGAACCAGACCAGAAGTAGACCAGAACCAGACAAGAAGCAGACCAGAAGCAGATCAGAAGCAGACCAGAAGCAGACCAGAAGCAGACCAGAAGCAGACCAGAACCAGACCAGAAGCAGACCAGAACCAAACCAGACGAGAAGCAGACCAGAAGCAGACCAGAAGCAGACAAGAAGCAGACCAGAAGTAGACCAGAAGCAGGCCAGACCAGAAGCAGACCAGAACCAGACCAGAACCAGACTAGAACCAGACCAGAAGCAGATCAGAAGCAGACCAGAAGCAGACCAGAAGCAGACCAGAAGCAGACCAGAAGCAGACAAGAAGCAGACCAGAAGTAGACCAGAAGCAGACCAGAACCAAACCAGACGAGAAGCAGACCAGAAGCAGACCAGAAGCAGACCAGAACCAGACCAGGAGCAGACCAGAAGCAGACCAGACCAGAAGCAGACCAGAACCAGACCAGACGAGAAGCAGACCAGAACCAGACCAGAAGCAGACCAGAAGCAGACCAGAAGCAGACCAGACCAGAAGCAGACCAGAACCAGACCAGACGAGAAGCAGACCAGAACCAGACCAGAAGCAGACCAGAACCAGACCAGAAGCAGACCAGAACAGACCAGAAGCAGACCAGAACCAGACCAGAAGCAGACCAGAACCAGACCAGAAGCAGACCAGAACAGACCAGAAGCAGACCAGAACCAGACCAGAAGCAGACCAGAAGCAGACCAGACCAGAAGCAGACCAGAACCAGACCAGAACCAGACCAGAAGCAGACCAGAACCAGACCAGAAGCAGACCAGAACAGACCAGAAGCAGACCAGAACCAGACCAGAAGCAGACCAGAAGCAGACCAGATGAGAAGCAGACCAGAACCAGACCAGAACAGACCAGAAGCAGACCAGAAGCAGACCAGAACCAGAACAAACTGATACAATGCCTCGGGACAAAAGACACTACAAGGGACAATATGGATTTTAATCCCCAACACTGCTCCTGTCTCACTGAATCACATACTCAACACACATTGAGGCTAATTGCCCTGCACACCATTGTGACAGACTGCCGAGAGGCAAAGCGAAACCCAATACTGTTTTTGATGCTTTGCTAATTATTAATTAAACCCATCTTCCTGCATCTGTGTTTATCCTCGTTAAGCCTCCGAGTCATTATCGAGTTTGATGGATGACTGACAGCTCGTTAAGCCTCGTTAGAACAGATTTAACTGAACGACACAACATTTATGTCTCGTCGATGACCAGTTATCCTGCCATCTATCACAGAGAGGATCAGCTCTGATTGAAAACCAACTGGTCCGTGTAATTCTCATTATTTGAAATGAGGAGAAAAAAATGAATGTACAGTACCAGTCAAATGTTTGGACACACCTGCTCATTCAAAGGTTTTTCTTTCTGTCTTTTTAATATTTTCTACATTGTAGAATGTGCAAAGCTGTCATCAAGGCAAAAGTTGGCTACATTGAAGAATCTCAAATCTAAAATATATTTTGATTTGTTTAACACTTTTTTGGTTACTTACATGATTCCATATGTGTTATTTCATAGTTGTGATCATAGTTTATCATAGTTTCATAGTTGTGATGTCTTCGCTATTATTCTACAATGTAGAAAATAGTAAAAATAAAGAAAAACCCCTGGAATGAGTAGATGTGTGTCTAGACATGGGGGGGGGGGGCTTGGGTTGAAGATCTAGACATGACTGGTAGTGTAATAGTGTAAGTGTAGTGTAATATATCATTTAATGTATAGTTTCAAGTGCCGTTTTTGTGGTGATGGTGAGAGTAAATTGGTTGGGTTAAATGCACAAGAGGTGGGAAAATGAGAGACGGGGGGGATGCTGTCACAGAATGAATATGGCGGACTGTTAAGAGAGGATGAGAAAGGAGAAAACAAAACAATAGGAATGCAATAATGATCTCTAGTATTTATTTTGGAGTATACTATTCTTTACACTTTATTTTTCCAACTGTTCTCAGTTACTTTCTACTAACTTTGTTCATCTCTTCACACTATTGTTTTGCCTAAACTTTATATAACCCTCGGCTAACTTCTGCAAAGCTGCTCCTCTCGTGGGACAATCACAGACTCAAACCCAGCATTTTAAGCATTTTACAAGCAGCAAGGCCCAAAAGAACCTCTGTTTTAACTTTTCTACGGCAAGCCTATAGCAAAGCCTCAGGAAACAGACTTTTCTTCCAGGTGTGAAAAAAAAAAAAAACTCCTTTGAGTATTCCAACACTAACACAGTGCCTGTGTTGAATCCCTTGTGGTATTCTGGGTACATACTGTGTTAGCTGATAGAATTAAGCTACAACGGATGAGGGAAACATATAGGAAGAACCACGCAGACACACGCACACGCACACGCAAGCACACGCACACAAACACACACACACACATACACACACACACACACGCACACACACACACAATGCCATCTGTCTGAAACTGCTGACCAAATTTATCCAATGGGATCCACTTTCTATATAATGCCGTTTACACCATGGTGTTTCAATCAATATTATCAATATATTTCAGATATAATCTTGGCTCAAACACACTTTCCTTATTTTTTTAAATAATAATAATTAAAAAAATAAGACAAATAGTATTTTCGACTCAGATCGAAAGAGACGTTTAATTTCATTGAACGCAACCCAAGCCCCCCAAGTCTAGATCTTCAACCCAAGCCCCCCAAGTCTAGATCTTCAACCCAAGCCCCCAAGTCTAGATCTTCAACCCAAGCCCCCCAAGTCTAGATCTTCAACCCAAGCCCCCCATGTCTAGATCTTCAACCCAAGCCCCCCATGTCTAGATCTTCAACCCAAGCCCCCCATGTCTAGATCTTCAACCCAAGCCCCCAAGTCTAGATCTTCAACCCAACCCAAGCCCCCCCAAGTCCCCCCAAGTCTAGACCAAGTCTAGATCTCCAACCCAAGCCCCCCATGTCTAGATTTTCAACCCAAGCCCCCCAAGTCTAGATCTTCAACCCAAGCCCCCCCCAAGTCTAGATCTTCAACCCAAGCCCCCCATGTCTAGATCTTCAACCCAAGCCCCCCAAGTCTAGATCTTCAACCCAAGCCCCCCATGTCTAGATCTTCAACCCAAGCCCCCCCATGTCTAGATCTTCAACCCAAGCCCCCAAGTCTAGATCTTCAACCCAAGCCCCCCAAGTCTAGATCTCCAACCCAAGCCCCCCATGTCTAGATCTTCAACCCAAGCCCCCCATGTCTAGATCTTCAACCCAAGCCCCCCATGTCTTGAGCTTCAACCCAAGCCCCCCATGTCTAGATCTTCAACCCAATCTTCAACCCCCCCCATGTCTAGATCTTCAACCCAAGCCCCCCATGTCTATATCTTCAACCCAAGCCCCCCATGTCTAGATCTTCAACCCAAGCCCCCCATGCCTTGAGCTTCAACCCAAGCCCCCCATGTCTAGATCTTCAACCCAAGCCCCCCCATGTCTAGATCTTCAACCCAAGCCCACCCCCTCCCATGTCTAGATCTTCAACCCAAGCCCCCCCATGTCTAGATCTTCAACCCAAGCCCCCCCCCTCCCATGTCTAGATCTTCAACTCAAGCCCGGATGTCTAGATCTATAGTATAGAATAGAATATACCCTCCTAATATAGTCTTCCTTCTACCACGTAGAGGTTGTTTCATTATCCTTTGTTATGGCAGCGATATCCTTAATATAGACTGACTAAAACAAATGATCATGTAAACACGCTGACTTGGAAATAGTTAATGGTTCCAGGCGGATATAGTAAGCAATGGCGGAGCGAAGTGACTGCCCGGCAAGACGACCCCGTTGGATGGAAAGGTCAAATGTCATCCACCACACAAAGAGAAGCCAAGTTTGGAATAGGCTCCACGGGATGAGATTACCTTAAAGTTAAGGCTTGTATCGTAATTTTTCAACGTTATCCCGATAATATCTAAATGAATAATGTTTTTCCCGGAGCTCAGGTGGTTACAGTACAGTATGGTGCTTGCGATGCCATGATAGTGGGTTTGATTCCTGGGTCCACAACCTAAATGGTTTATTTTTGTTTGTTTCTTCTTCTCTTTTTTTTGGTACGTGATATTTATTATGTTTCAGGTTATGGGAGTTGCTAAGATACCTTAAGACACCTCAGCCTAGGGAACCTAAAAGGCTAACATCCCTTATCAAACACACAGAGAATCGTTTGAAATAATGTATGAGGCTCTGAATTCAAGTTAAAAACAAATATTATATAAATCACCGAGTTGATAATGGAAGAGTTTTCTAATGCCCTGCAGGTGTACTGAGCTAGAAATACAAACAGGAGCCTCGACAGTAAGTTAACTCCCCAACGTGAATTCAACGAAAGCTGCCTAGATTGTGAATTCCCTTATTAAGTCCCTTAACAGGAAATGGAATAACTACAGTACTTGATTTTGTATTTAAATTTTTTTTTTTTTTTTTAAAGAGAGTCGAGTTCTTCATTAAACACAATTCTTGAGTACCAACAACTAGTGTCAAGAACCTATTTTCTATTAGGATTAGAAAACATTGTTTTATTATCAAGTATACCAGGTTAAGTCAAAATGTATAATCTGAGTGAGTATCTTTAGCTCTTGGATTTAATTAAGTCTCGAGACAATTTAGCCCTCTTCACTGTCCTCAGCCAGGTAACAGCGTTTACCTTCCTACCTCAGAGATAGAGGTTTACACTAGAGTCCATAGCTTTCAGACATGGTGGGCTTGCTGCGTGAGCAAAAAACCATCACGACACAGCTCCAAATGAAAAGCTGACACCATGGGAGAGCATTTGCTCTCTATCTCATTCCAATGAACTTGAGAGGAACGTATTGATTCCTATACGGCCATGACAGCACCTGGCTATCGGCTTTAGAGGTGAACTTCCCAGGAGCTATCGGAATTATGCAGGTGACGTAGATAAGGATGTGACTGTTTAAAAATAGAACGCCACATCGTCTAACGTCGATTTTGTTGACCTTAACGAGACTAGGTGTAATGTAAGTTCGGTGAGCAACTTTCCTGAGACCTGAAGACTAGTGTTAGCTCCTAGGCTTTAGCGCAGCGGGGTAACACAGACTTGTGATAGAAAACTCTGATTTGGACACAATGGACTAAGAAGCTCATGTAGGTTAAATGAGAAATGTTGCTCATGTGGTTTCCCTTGACTTGGCCCCTGTTGAATAAGGAATGAAGGACTGAAGGACTGGAGATACAGGCTAAAGCAGTTTATTAACCCAGCTTGACAAGCTGCTACACACACACACACACACCCACACACACACACACACACACACACACACACACACACACACACACACACACACACACACACACACACACACACACACACACACACACACACACACACACACACACACACACACACACACACACACACACACACACACATTGTGTAGCTGTGGTGAATGTCTGTGCTGCAGCCCATCATCGGTCTCTGTCTTCATAACAGCACAGTCAGCACAGCCCTCAGGAGGACCAGACCACATCATCAAAAGCACCAATTGGCCAATCTGATAAACTTAACAAAATTATCAACCTACTATTATCAACTTAGAGAGAGTGAGAGAAAGCGCGAAAGAGAGAGCGAGAGAGAGAGAGAGAGAGAGAGAGAGAGAGGGAGAGTAGAGAGAGTAGAGAGAGAGAGAGACAGAGAGAGAGGGGGTGACGAGAGAGAGAGAGAGAGAGAGAGAGAGAGAGAGAGAGAGAGAGAGAGAGAGAGAGAGAGAGAGAGAGAGAGAGAGAGAGGGAGAGTAGAGAGAGAGTAGAGAGAGAGTAGAGAGAGAGAGAGACAGAGAGAGAGAGGGGGGGGGGTGACGAGAGAGAGAGAGAGAGAGAGAGAGAGAGAGAGAGAGAGATGGGGGTGGAGACCGGTACAAAAGTATCAATTCAATTCAAGGGGCTTTATAAAAAAGTATCTCTATCTACAGTAAAACAAGTCCTATATCGACGCCCAGCAAGGATGAAGACACTGCTCAAAAACCGCCATAAAAAAGTCAGACTATGGCTTGCAACTGCACAAGGGGACAAAGATCATACTTTTTGGAGAATGTCCTCTGGTTTGATGAAACAAAAATAGAACTGTTTGGCCATAATGACCATCGTTGTTTGGAGGAAAAGGGAGGCTTGCAAGCCGAAGAACACCATCCCAACCGTGAAGCACGGGGGTGGCAGCATCCTGTTGTGGGGGTGCTTTGCTGCAGGAGGGACTGGTGCCCTTCACAAAATAGATGGCATCATGAGGTAGGACAATGATGTGGATATATTGAAGCAACATCTCAAAACATCAGTCAGGAAGTTAAAGCTTGGTCGCAAATGGATCTTCCAAATGGACAATGACCCCAAGCAAACTGTCAAAGTTGTTGCAAAATGGCTTAAGGACAACAACATCAAGGTATTAGAGTGGCCATCACATAGCCCTGACCTCAATCCTATAGAAAATAAGTGTGGGCAGAACTGAAAAAGTGTGTACGAGCAAGGAGGCCTTACAAACCTGACTCAGTTACACCAGTTCTGTCAGAAGGAATGGGCCAAAATTCACACGACTTGGAAGGCTTGTGGGAGGCTACCCGAAACGTTTGACCCAAGTTAAACAATTTAAAGGCAATGCTACCAAATACTAATTGAGTTTATGTCAACTTCTGACCCACTGGGAATGTGATGAAAGACATAAAAGCTGAAATAAATCATTCTCTCTACTATCATTCTGACATTTCAAATTCTTAAAATAAAGTGGTGATCCTAACTGACCTAAAACAATGAATTTTAACTAGGATTAAATGTCAGGAATTATGAAAAACTGAGTTTAAATGTATTTGGCGAGGTAAACTTCCGACTTCAACTGTATATCAAAAAGGCTCAGTAAGCTCATTAATTAGGTTTTAATTATACTCACTCTATGTAACGGAGAGACTGGGTACTGGTGAACCATTGCCCTGCCAAATAATGTAATAAATATATTCACCACCCCTTATACGATCCTGCAGGTGATGAAGCAGGATGTGAAGATCCTGGTCTAGCGTGGTCTACTGTTGTGATGCTGGTTGGACATTTTGCCAAATTATCTAAAATGACATTGGAGGCTGCTTATGTTTGGACACACCTACTAATTTGGACACACCTACTAATTTGGACACACCTACTCATTTAGACACACCTACTAATTTGGACACACCTACTCATTTGGACACACCTACTAATTTGGACACACCCACTCATTTGGACACACCTACTCATTTGGACACACCTACTCATTTGGACACACCTACTCATTTGGACACACCTACTCATTTGGACACACCTACTCATTTGGACACACCTATTCAAGGGTTTTTCTTTATTTTTACTATTTTATACAATGTAGAATGATAGTGGACATCAAAACTATGAAAAAACACAGTTTTAAGTTTCAAACAAATGAATGACAAATAACAAATTAATATTTTAGATTTTAGATTCTTCAAAGTAACCACCGTACGCCTTGATGACAGCTATTGACATTCTCTCAACTAGCTTCATGAGGAATGCTATTCCAACAGTTGAAGGAGTTCCCTCATATGCTGAGCACTTGTTGGCTGCTTTTCCTTCACTATGCGGTCCAACTCATCCCAAACCATCTCAATTGGGTTGTGTCTGTTACTTGAACTCTGTGAAGCATTTATTTGGGCTGCAATCTGAGCCTGGTAACTCTAATGTATTTATCCTCTGCAGCAGAGGTAACTCTGGTTCTTCCTTTCCTGTGGTGGTGAGAGCCAGTTTTATCATAGCGCTTGATGGTTTTTGTGACTGTCTTTGAAGAAACTTTCAAATTCTTGAAATTTTCTGCATTGACTGACCTTCATGTCTTAAAATAATGATGGACTGTCCTTTCTCTTTGCTTATTTGAGCTGTTCTTGCCATAATATGGACTTGGTCTATTACCAAATAGGGCTATCTGTTGTGGGTAAATACTGTCTGTCTGTCTGTCTGTCTGTCTGTCTGTCTGTCTCTCTGTATGTCTGTCTCTCTCTCTCTCTCTCTCTCTCTCTCTCTCTCTCTCTCTCTCTCTCTGGAACTGCAGTCATCTATCCATCTAGGAATATAGGATCAATTTTCATAAGGGGAAAACATTGTCCATCCATCCTTCCCTGACTGTTTGTTTTGGACACACACTACTACAGTGGTGAGTTACAGTGATTACTCCATTTAAAAGTAGTGTCATACTGCGGGACACCCTGCGTGCTGCTGCAGCCTTCTGTGGCACGTCATTTAATTCTCAGACATTTCTTCTGTTACTGCAAGTTATTGCTAGTTTGACCACCAGAGGGCATCTCTAAGAAGCATTTGATAGTATTCCGTATTGGCATTACCAGAGAATTCAAAACCTTCAATTACCTTTTGTAATAACATGGTATATGAGATTGGTTAAAAAAAAATAAAAAAAATAGATTAATATTATGGTGATTCCATCCAGAGAAAAATGGTCCGTTTTTAAATTTAGAACATTTTGCTCTCGGAGCGCACACTGGATGTTCGGTCTGAGGAGTAGGGTTGTTTTGAGCATTCTGGCCTTACAACGGCAGTCAAGCACTCAAGCTAACGTTGCTCGCTACTTCCAGACACAAATGAGACCCCTTTGACTATTTTACACGCCCTAGCAGAGCTGGTAAGGCCGTCATTTTGAAGTAATCGTGATAAAACAGGCCTTATTTTAGAGCATGCTTCACCCCGACACCTCCTATTAGTTCTATTGATCACCGTGGCACCATTAGACTGTTGTTTGTTCTTTTTCTCTCTGTACATTCATTTAAAACAAAACGTTAAAAAAAGCTGCTAATTTTCAGATTTTACACCACATAAAACACAGCCATTTTCACTGGACTATCTGTTGCTGCCAAGTCATGATTTCCCTGTGGGTTTAGCCTTGCACTAACCCTGGGGGTTTAGCCTTGTAATAACCCTGGGGTTTAGCCTTGCACTAACCCTGGGGGTTTAGCCTTGCACTAACCCTGGGGTTTAGCCTTGCACTAACCCTGGGGGTTTAGCCTTGCACTAACCCTGGGGTTTAGCCTTGCAATAACCCTGGGGTTTAGCCTTGCACTAACCCTGGGGGTTTAGCCTTGCAATAACCCTGGGGTTTAGCCTTGCACTAACCCTGGGGGTTTAGCCTTGCACTAACCCTGGGGTTTAGCCTTGCACTAACCCTGGGGGTTTAGCCTTGCACTAACCCTGGGGTTTAGCCTTGCACTAACCCTGGGGTTTAGCCTTGCACTAACCCTGGGGTTTAGCCTTGCACTAACCCTGAGGTTTAGCCTTGCACTAACCCTGGGGGTTTAGCCTTGCACTAACCCTGGGGGTTTAGCCTTGCACTAACCCTGGGGTTTAGCCTTGCACTAACCCTGGGGTTTAGCCTTGCACTAACCCTGGGGGTTTAGCCTTGCACTAACCCTGGGGTTTAGCCTTGCACTAACCCTGGGGTTTAGCCTTGCACTAACCCTGGGGGTTTAGCCTTGCACTAACCCTGGGGTTTAGCCACAACCATGTGGTGAGACACATAGCCCTCTATATTTAAATGTTTCAGGTACACTCCGAGAGGTGTCTGCGTCACGTACAGTATCTTCTAATGACATTATCTTCTATTGTTTGTCCTCATGTGTCTGTTTTTCAGCATAAAGTCCTCAGTGTGGTCACCAGGTGAGACCACACACACAGACACACACACAATAACAGTCTCCTTCACTTCATCCCTGTCCCCCTTCTCCCTAAATCCTCTAGGTTATATCAACTGTTTTGGTGAACCCCTCCCACATCTGAACTGGCTGACACAGAGGGCACAGCATGATCATAGGTGAGAGGTCACTTGGTCGGGTCAACAGGAAGTATCATTAATGAGATGCTTTACATTGAAATACAGACAGAGATGTAGTAGTCACAGAGTTAACCTCTCTTCAAATCAAATCAAATCAAATGTATTTGTCACATACACATGGTTAGCAGATGTTAATGCGAGTGTAGCGAAATGCTTGTGCTTCTAGTTCCGACAATGCAGTAATAACCAACAAGTAATCTAACTAACAATTCCAAAACTACTGTCTTGTGCACAGTGTAAGGGGATAAGAATATGTACATAAAGATATATGAATGAGTGATGGTACAGAGCAGCATAGGCAAGATACAGTAGATGGTATCGAGTACAGTATATACATATGAGATGAGTATGTAAACAAAGTGGCATAGTTAAAGTGGCTAGTGATACATGTATTACATAAGGATGCAGTAGATGATATAGAGTACAGTATATACATATTCATATGAGATGAAAACATTATATTAGGTAGCATTGTTTAAAGTAGCTAGTGATATATTTTACATAATTTCCCATCAATTCCCATTATTAAAGTGGCTGGAGTTGAGTCAGTGTGTTGGCAGCGGCCACTCAGTGTTAGTGGTTGCTGTTTAACAGTCTGATGGCCTTGAGATAGGGTAGGAGGCAGTATTTTGACACCCGGATGAAAAGTGTGCCCAAAGTAAACTGCCTGTTTCTCAGGCCCAGAAGCTAGGATATGCATATAATTGGTCGATTTGGATAGAAAACACTCTAACGTTTATAAAACTGTTACAATCATGTCTGTGAGTATAACAGAACTGATATGGCAGGCGAAACCCCGAGGACAAACCATCCCCCAATGGCTGTCACTTTTATTATAAGGCCAAGTCCTCCCAGAATGCAGTTCCTAGGGCATCCACTAGATGTCAACAGTCTTTACAAAGAGTTTAAGGCTGTTTTTGGAAGAATGAGCCATAAATTGTAGTTTTTCTAGGTGGCTCCTATTTTGGCTGTAGTGTTTCCAAGCGTGTGGAAGGGAGCGCGTTCTTGGGTATTTTTCTCCAGAAAAACAATAATGATTCTCCGGCTTACATTTTATTACGTATTAGGGTACCTAAGGTTTGATAACAAATGTTGTTTGACTTGTTTGGAAAAGATTATTCGTAACGTTTGGGGATTCATTTTGTATGCATTTTTATGGAGGGAAACTGTGTGGATTATTGACTAAAGCGCGCCAGCTAAACTGAGTTTTTCCGGATATAAAGAAGAACATTATCGAGCAAAAGGACCATTTGTGATGTATCTGGGACCTTTTGGAGTGCCAACAGAAGAAGATCATCAAAGGAAAGGTATTTATTACATCGCTATTTCTGACTTTCGTGGCGCACCTGCCTGGTTGAAATATGTGTTTTATGCTTTTGTATGCGGGGCGCTGTCGTCAGATAATCGCATGGTGGGCTTTTGCCGTAAAGCCTTTTTGAACTCTGACACAGCGGCTGGATTAACAAGAAGTTAAGCTTTATTTTGAGTTATTATACTTGTGATTTTATGAAAGTTAAATATTTATAATTGTGTAGTTTGAATTTCACGCTCTGCAATTTCACCGGATGTTGCCCATAAGAATTTAATGATCCACAAGGTCAGTTTTGTATTTCACCTCCTGATGATTATGATGACTGACCGTGTTAGAATAAAAAAAAACAGGGATTAATCATGTTCTCTCTCTCTCTCTAACCCTCTGTCTCTCGTCTGCAGGTATGTTTAGATGTGAGAGAGGAAGCCAGTCCCGTCATCGCCACCTCACCCACTCTTAAGATAATCTTCGGGCCAACTGGGGGCCCAAGGCTGGTTAGGAGACACCGCAATTGTGATGAACTGAGAGAATATTAGGGAAGCACTGTAATTCATGAATCATATGCTGCCTGCCGCTGTTCTTACCTCTTCCCCTTTCTGTCTTCTACACCTCTCACCCCATCTCTTCTTTCTTCCTCGTTTTATAATGCACACCGCATGTGCACTGAAGTACAGATTGAACTTGTATTTATAGTATTACAATTATCATAATTATACTGCATTTATGTGTTTATAACACCTGGATAATGAACTTTTTTCAATACAGTGTTTCACATTCTCCACTGGTTGAAATGGAGTATCTCATTGAAATACTATCCCGTGTCCTCAGATTAACACAGATGAAGGGAGTTAGATATGCAGAGTTTCTTTTCTTCTGTATATATGAATCACAAATCAGCCTTGACTGAAATCATGCTTCTAGTCTATTGCATAGTTACAACGTGTTTTCACTGATGTCCCAGGAGCAGGAGTTAGATATGCATAGTTACAATGTGTTTTCACTGATGTCCCAGGAGCAGGAGTTAGATATGCATAGTTACAATGTGTTTTCACTGATGTCCCAGGAGCAGGAGTTAGATATGCATAGTTACAACGTGTTTTCATTGATGTCCCAGGAGCAGGAGTTAGATATGCATAGTTACAATGTGTTTTCATTGATGTCCCAGGAGCAGGAGTTAGATATGCATAGTTACAATGTGTTTTCACTGATGTCCCAGGAGCAGGAGTTAGATATGCATAGTTACAATGTGTTTTCATTGATGTCCCAGGAGCAGGAGTTAGATATGCATAGTTACAATGTGTTTTCACTGATGTCCCAGGAGCAGGAGTTAGATATGCATAGGGTTCAAATCAGCCTTGTGTAATCATTGATGTCCCAGGAGCAGGAGTTAGATATGCATAGTTACAATGTGTAATCACTGATGTCCCAGGAGCAGGAGAGGTCAACACTGTTGAAGTGTATATCTGTAATACATACATGCAGACACAGAATCATTCAGAGAATGGAGTTTGATATGACTGAAAAATAACGTCTCAGAGATTCACACCTGAACCACACCTTTATTTGTCAACGAAGAGTTACATGATCAGTGAATATATTCAATGTACAGGCTACAATGTGGGGGATCTCACGTGTGGTACTAACTACAGTACATGATCAGTGAATATATTCAATGTACAGGCTACAATGTGGGGGATCTCACGTGTGGTAATAACTACAGTACATGTGTATATAGGACTTGCATCCTTGGCACAATAAAGTTATTATATTCTAATCAATCCATAGGCTTCATTAATGCCTTTCAGACATGAAGTTGATACAACAACTATGATAGCTGAGGTTCATAGATTGGTATGAATATTAGTTCAGAACCTAACGTTTTCGTGTCCATACACAGATCGGCTACATACTGTAGCAAGCTACACATCCATAGGCATACAGTTATTTTTATCCTTCACTACACAATAACCAAGTAAATAGTGAGCTAACTGTGTTACTTCAGCTGCATTGCAAGGCAAGCTTACACAATTGTAAATTTAGTTTGCTGTAAATGCTTTAGCCAGCTAGATGTTAGCTAGTAAGGAAACTTGCTAAATAGCGATTTTCGTAAAATTAACATTTATGACAAAAAAAAAAGTCTCTACATTAACTAACATATTCCTCTCAATTGTACATTTTTTGCTTGACTCGTTATGACATCATAACAACTTACATCTGGTTCCACCATAATGTTTTGTCAGCCATCTTTGTTGAAGAACGCCACAAGGCAAGGGTGGCTCATGTCAAAATTCCAAAATGGAACCTCTCAATATGGGGCGGCAGCGTAGCCTAGTGGTTAGAGTGGAGGGCGGCAGGTAGCCTAGTGGTTAGAGTGGAGGGGCGGCAGGTAGCCTAGTGGTTAGAGTGGAGGGGCGGCAGGTAGCCTAGTGGTTAGAGTGGAGGGGCGGCAGGGTAGCCTAGTGGTTAGAGTGGAGGGGCGGCAGGTAGCCTAGTGGTTAGAGTGGAGGGGCGGCAGGTAGCCTAGTGGTTAGAGTGTAGAGGTGGCAGGTAGCCTAGTGGTTAGAGTGGAGGGGCGGCAGGTAGCCTAGTGGTTAGAGTGGAGGGGCGGCAGGTAGCCTAGTGGTTAGAGTGTAGAGGTGGCAGGTAGCCTAGTGGTTAGAGGGGAGGGGCGGCAGGTAGCCTAGTGGTTAGAGTGTAGAGGCGGCAGGGTAGCCTAGTGGTTAGAGTGTAGAGGTGGCAGGTAGCCTAGTGGTTAGAGTGTAGAGGAGGCAGCGTAGCCTAGTGGTTAGAGTGGAGGGGCGGCAGGGTAGCCTAGTGGTTAGAGTGTAGAGGTGGCAGGTAGCCTAGTGGTTAGAGTGTAGAGGGGGCAGCGTAGCCTAGTGGTTAGAGTGTAGAGGTGGCAGGTAGCCTAGTGGTTAGAGTGTAGAGGGGGCAGGTAGCCTAGTGGTTAGAGTGTAGAGGGGGCAGGTAGCCTAGTGGTTAGAGTGTAGAGGTGGCAGGTAGCCTAGTGGTTAGAGTGTAGAGGGGGCAGCGTAGCCTAGTGGTTAGAGTGTAGAGGTGGCAGGTAGCCTAGTGGTTAGAGTGTAGAGGTGGCAGGTAGCCTAGTGGTTAGAGTGTAGAGATGGCAGGTAGCCTAGTGGTTAGAGTGTGGAGGTGGCAGGTAGCCTAGTGGTTAGAGTGTGGAGGTGGCAGGTAGCCTAGTGGTTAGAGTGTAGAGGGGGCAGCGTAGCCTAGTGGTTAGAGTGTAGAGGTGGCAGGTAGCCTAGTGGTTAGAGTGTAGAGGCGGCAGGGTAGCCTAGTGGTTAGAGTGTAGAGGTGGCAGAGTAGCCTAGTGGTTAGAGTGTAGAGGTGGCAGAGTAGCCTAGTGGTTAGAGTGTAGAGGTAGCAGGGTAGCCTAGTGGTTAGAGTGTAGAGGTGGCAGAGTAGCCTAGTGGTTAGAGTGTAGAGGTGGCAGAGTAGCCTAGTGGTTAGAGTGTAGAGGTGGCAGAGTAGCCTAGTGGTTAGAGTGTAGAGGTGGCAGAGTAGCCTAGTGGTTAGAGTGTAGAGGTGGCAGGGTAGCCTAGTGGTTAGAGTGTAGAGGCGGCTGGGTAGGCTAGTGGTTAGAGTGTAGAGGCGGCTGGGTAGGCTAGTGGTTAGAGTGTAGAGGTGGCAGAGTAGCCTAGTGGTTAGAGTGTAGAGGTGGCAGGGTAGCCTAGTGGTTAGAGTGTAGAGGCGGCTGGGTAGGCTAGTGGTTAGAGTGTAGAGGCGGCTGGGTAGGCTAGTGGTTAGAGTGTAGAGGCGGCTGGGTAGGCTAGTGGTTAGAGTGTAGAGGCGGCAGGGTAGCCTAGTGGTTAGAGTGTAGAGGCGGCTGGGTAGGCTAGTGGTTAGAGTGTAGAGGTGGCAGGTAGCCTAGTGGTTAGAGTGTAGAGGTGGCAGCGTAGCCTAGTGGTTAGAGTGTTGGACTAGTAACCGGAAGGTTGTGAGTTCAAACCCCCGAGCTGACAAGGTACAAATCTGTCGTTCTGCCCCTGAACAGGCAGTTAACCCACTGTTCCCAGGCTGTCATTGAAAATAAGAATATGTTCTTAACTGACTTGCCTGGTCAAAAGGTTAAAAAAAAATATAAAAAAATAAAAAAATAAATAAATATGATTGGTCCTATATAAAAACCTTGGAACCCAAATGTATAATGTGTGCTCTAACTCCCCCTTGTGGTTCTCTGAGCAATGACGCCGTGACGCTGGGTACCTATAAATCCCGCGGTGCAAAAGCTCGCAACTTATGTTCAAGCCACACTACTACAGTAGTGGTCCTTCTGTAGCTCAGTTGGTAGAGCATGGCGCTTGTAACGCCAGGTTAGTGGGTTCGATTCCCGGGACCACCCATATGTAGAGTGTATGCACACATGACTGTAAGTCGCTTTGGATAAAAGCGTCTGCTAAATGGCATATATTATTATTATATTATATTAATTCAAGCCACACGGCTACAGTGATGAGCTTAATTCAAGCCACACTGCTACAGTGGTGAGTTCCCATCAAGCCACACTAATACAGTGGTGAGCTTAATTCAAGCCACACTACTACAGTGGTGAGCTTAATTCAAGCCACACTGCTACAGTGGTGAGTTCCCATCAAGCCACACTAATACAGTGGTGAGCTTAATTCAAGCCACACTACTACAGTGGTGAGCTTAATTCAAGCCACACTGCTACAGTGGTGAGTTCCCATCAAGCCACACTGCTACAGTGGTGAGTTATGTTAAAGCCACACTGCTACAGTGGTGAGTTATCATCAAGCCACACTACTATAGTGGTGAGTTATCATCAAGCCACACTACTACAGTGGTGAGTTCTGTTCAAGCCACACTGCTACAGTGGTGAGTTCTGTTCAAGCCACACTGCTACAGTGGTGAGTTCTGTTCAAGCCACACTTCTATAGTGGTGAGTTATCATCAAGCCACACTACTATAGTGGTGAGTTATCATCAAGCCACACTACTATAGTGGTGAGTTATCATCAAGCCACACTACTACAGTCATATGCTATGATCATATTTTTTCCATCCCTCCATCATTTATTTTCATCTGATTGTTTTGCTCTTGACTTCCCAGACAGGGAAGAGGATATCCTTATATTGTGTGTGGACTGTGAAATGCTGTCTGGGATGTTTGCAATTCATTAGGAGTTTTGGGGTCTATAAAATGTCCACAGTAAAGGAGGGGAGATGAAAGCGAACAAGAAGGATTTTAGCCCTGTAAACTACTGCTGAGCCCTTTCAGCATAACAGCACAGTTTCCCATACACTAGTTCTGATAAAGCTTCTAGTGATGTCACTAGTTCTGAATAAAACTTCTAGTGATGTCACTAGTTCTGAATAAAACTTCTAGTGATGTCACTAGTTCTGATAAAGCTTCTAGTGATGTAACTAGTTCAGAATAAAACTTCTAGTGATGTCACTAGTTCTGATAAAGCTTCTAGTGATGTTACTAGTTCTGAATAAAACTTCTAGTGATGTCACTAGTTCTGATAAAGCTTCTAGTGATGTCACTAGTTCTGATAAAGCTTCTAGTGATGTCACTAGTTCTGAATAAATCTTCTAGTGATGTCACTAGTTCTGAATAAAGCTACTAGTGATGTCACTAGTTCTGATAAAGCTTCTAGTGATGTCACTAGGTCTGATAAAACTTCTAGTGATGTCACTAGTTCTGATAAAGCTTCTACTGATGTCACTAGATCTGATAAAGCTTCTACTGATGTCACTAGTTCTCAATAAATATTCTAGTGATGTCACTAGATCTGATAAAGCTTCTAGTGATGTCACTAGTTCTGAATAAAGCTTCGAGTGATGTCACTAGTTCTGAATAAAGCTTCTAGTGATGTCATTAGGTCTGAATAAATATTTTAGTGATGTCACTAGATCTGATAAAGCTTCTAGTGATGTCACTAGTTCTGAATAAAGCTTCTAGTGATGTCACTAGTTCTGAATAAAGCTTCTAGTGATGTCATTAGGTTTGAATAAATATTCTAGTGGTGTCACTAGATCTGATAAAGCTTCTAGTGATGTCATTAGGTCTGAATAGATATTCTAGTGATGTCATTAGGTTTGAATAAATATTCTAGTGGTGTCACTAGATCTGATAAAGCTTCTAGTGATGTCACTAGATCTGATAAAGATTCTAGTGATGTCACTAGATCTGATAAAGCTTCTAGTGATGTTACTAGTTCTGAAGAAAGCTTCTAGTGATGTCACTAGTTCTGAATAAAGCTACTAGTGATGTCACTAGATCTGATAAAGCTTCTAGTGATGTCACTAGGTCTGATAAAACCTTCTAGTGATGTCACTAGTTCTGAATAAACCTTCTAGTGATGTCACTAGTTCTGAATAAACCGTCTAGTGATGTCACTAGTTCTGAATAAAGCTACTAGTGATGTCACTAGGTCTGATAAAAACCTTCTAGTTATGTCACTAGTTCTGAATAAACCTTCTAGTGATGTCCCTGGTTCAGATAAAGCTTCTATTGATGTCAATGGTTCTGGTAAAGCATATAATGAGAAGATAGATAGCCTTGAGAATTGTTATGCAATAATTTGCTGTGCAACTGTTAAATTGTACAAAAGTAAAGCTAAACAGATACTGTGGGGAAATGGTATTTTTTTGTATGTTGGTGTGTTCATTTTCAGAAGGGGGTTAAATTAAGGGATGTCTCTATTGGGAATGGAGGAGATCCCTATATAACTGAAACCAGTTCCACTGTCTTTTTTATTGTTCCCATATATACAGGGTCTGATTTAGACCTGGGACACCAGGTGGGTGATTCCCCTCTAATCAGGGACTGATTTAGACCTGGGACACCAGGTGGGTGATTCCCCTCTAATCAGGGACTGATTTAGACCTGGGACACCAGGTGGGTGATTCCCCTCTAATCAGGGTCTGATTTAGACATGGGACACCAGGTGGGTGATTCCCCTCTAATCAGGGTCTGATTTAGACCTGGGACACCAGGTGGGTGATTCCCCTCTAATCAGGGTCTGATTTAGACCTTGGGACACCAGGTGGGTGATTCCCCTCTAATCAGGGTCTGATTTAGCCCTGGGACACCAGGTGGGTGATTACCCTCTAATCAGGGTCTGATTTAGCCCTGGGACACCAGGTGGGTGATTCTCCACTAATCAGGGACTGATTTAGACCTGGGACACCAGTGATTCCCCTCTAATCAGGGACTGATTTAGACCTGAGACACCAGGTGGGTGATTCCCCTCCAATCAGGGTCTGATTTAGCCCTGGGACACCAGGTGGGTGATTCCCCTTTAATAAGGGACGGATTTAGACCTGAGACACCAGGTGGGTGATTCCCCTCCAATCAGGGTCTGATTTAGGCCTTGGACACCAGGTGGGTGATTCCCCTCGAATCAGGGTCTGATTTAGACCTGGGACACCAGGTGGGTGATTCCCCTCGAATCAGGGACTGGTTTAGACCTGGGACACCAGGTGAGTGATTCCCCTCCAATCAGGGTCTGATTTAGACCTGGAACACCAGGCGGGTGATTCCCCTCTAATCAGGGACTGGTTGAGACCTGGGACACCAGGTGGGTGATTCCCCTCCAATCAGGGTCTGATTTAGACCTGGGACACCAGGTGGGTGATTCCCCTCCAATCAGGGTCTGATTTAGACCTGGGACACCAGGTGGGTGATTCCCCTCCTACCAGGGTCTGATTTAGACCTGGGACACCAGGTGAGTGATTCCCCTCCAATCAGGGTCTGATTTAGACCTGGGACACCAGGTGAGTGATTCCCCTCCAATCAGGGTCTGATTTAGACCTGGGACACCAGGTGAGTGATTCCCCTCCAATCAGGGTCTGATTTAGACCTGGAACACCAGGTGGGTGATTCCCCTCCTACCAGGGTCTGATTTAGACCTGGGACACCAGGTGAGTGATTCCCCTCCAATCAGGGTCTGATTTAGACCTGGAACACCAGGTTAAGTGCAATTAAATGATCTAGTAGGACAGAAAATCAGCTCCAGACCCGTTTGGGTATTTAATGTTTAAATGGTTCAAACAAATTGCAGTAATTACACTTAGAATGATAGGTGTTATGATGGTCTGTAGTCTTTATGTATGTGGTTTGTGTGTGTGTGTGTGTGTGTGTGTGTGTGTGTGTGTGTGTGTGTGTGTGTGTGTGTGTGTGTGTGTGTGTGTGTGTGTGTGTGTGTGTGTGTGTGTGTGTGTGTGTGTGTGTGTGTGTGTGTGTGTGTGTGTGTGTGTGTGTGTGTGCGTGTGTGTGTGCTGTATCTGTGTGTGTTTTTTATGTGTTACTGAGTTCCCTTGTGAATGGCTGGGCTCTCACTGGCTGTCGGTTAGCCCCTCCCCCTGGTGTCGCTTGCCAACCCCCTTGGCCGCTGTAAGGTCGGCCCCCTCCCAGCCAGCCAACAGCAGCTGTTCCAAATTCATCAAGCCCCCCCTCCCCATCTTAAAGAGCCCACTCTCTCACTGACTACTTCAGCCATAGTGTGCTGCGATCTCACACTCTCACTGTTTCTCTCTCTCCCTCTCTCTCTCTCTCTCTCTCTCTCTCTCGCTCTCTCTCTCTCTCTCTCTCGCTCTCTCTCTCTCTCTCTCTCTATTTCCATCTCACTCTCTCGGTCTCTGTCTCTCTCTTCAGTTCCTCTTTCTTTCTCCTCTGACGCACTCAACCTGCAGTATTACTACCTGTGCGTAGTGAAGCTTGTCGGGCCAGAGGATCCAGAGGTGTTTCTAGTGAGTAGCAGGACAGGAAGTGTGAAGAGACGGCTGAACAGACTGAACGACTGTTCTCAGGAAGTTGCTCACCTGCCTGCTGTATCTGTCAGAGGAATGAGGATGAGACTTGGGAACTGACTCTCTTTCTCTCTCCTGAAATGCCCAAACTGGACTGACTGGTGTTTCTGAACTGTTTGAAATGTCTCCCTCTGTCATCACGACCAGTAGGTGGCAACGCTTTTCTCTCTCTTATAGATTCACTCATTTTGTTTCCAATGTTTTTAAGAAAGTGAAAGCAATAAGCTTTTGGTCATTAAATGTTAAATCGCTGTTTCCTCAGAGTTGACGATTTGCTTTAGACATTTATTTAATATTTCCGTTAAACTCAATTAGGAGAGTTAAGTCGATCGTAAAGTACAAGTAGAACCTTACTTAGGAGGTGTGTTGGAGGAAGTGTGTAATTGTCCCACCACTCTCTTCATTGGGATCAGGGTCCCCCCGAGGCTCTGGGAGTAACAGTACCCAGATTAATGGAATGATAGCCAGACAACCACTTTACAGCTCTGCCTGCACCTGTTTTATCAAACCGTTACAAGTACTGTAACGTTGTGTGTGTGTGTGTGTGTGTGTGTGTGTGTGTGTGTGTGTGTGTGTGTGTGTGTGTGTGTGTGTGTGTGTGTGTGTGTGTGTGTGTGTGTGCGTGCGTGCGTGCGTGCGTGCGTGCGTGCGTGCGTGCGTGCGTGCGTGCGTCTGTGTGTGTGTGTGTGTGTGTGTGTGTGTGTGTTTTAAAGACATTCACAAAGGATAGTTTAATTCAGGAAATTAATTTAAATGTAAAAACTTTTTAATATATATATATATACACATTTTTTTTTTTTTTTAAACAATAACTTCTGAAATGACATTAGCACTTTTGGATAACGACTATTCTCTATTGCTCTCTCAAAATGGACACGAGTTGATATTGACTCTATTTATATTTATAGCAATTGTTGATTCACGGCATTAATTAAAAAACAGCTGCAATTGTGAAGCGTCCGATACATTATAGACCTTTCCTGCAGGCTAAGGACCTATTGGCGTCATGTGTGGAATTGTATTAATATTTACTATAATCTAATAATTTATTAACATTCTGGTGTTTCTATGTCAAACATTCTTTTTGTTGTTGTTATATATCAGTCTCTGTGATGTATATAAAGTGTAATATTGGGATAAAACTCAACATTTTATTCATTTATCTGATATGCTTAATTATTTTTTATAATTCCATAATGTGTGTGAGGTGTTTACATCTTCGTGACCCTGATTCAGCCACACTGCAGTAAAATGTACATTTATAAGAGGTAGAATATATATTTGCCAGTTAAACAATTATCTACAATAGTTCATATGGTTTTCAGACAGTCACTGTCTACTTTTTCTTCCCATTTAAAATGTTAATTTATTAAAATATTGTAGAAAACAAAACTAGCCCATTAAAAATAGGTAAACTGTATTGAAATTGTGGAAGTCACATGGGTAACCCCAAGTGAAGAGTATATTCTAACCTTTGCATGTGTAGAGAGAAACTCTTCAACTGAACTAAATTAACTCATTACAAGTCATTTAAACTAATTAACAAACACAACAAAACCAGACCGGAGTGGTAGAAGACCATGCAGGGATGATCCATATAGCTGGGGCGGCAGGTAGGCTAGTGGTTAGAGTGGAGGGGCGGCAGGTAGGCTAGTGGTTAGAGTGGAGGGGCGGCAGGTAGGCTAGTGGTTAGAGTGGAGGGGCGGCAGGTAGGCTAGTGGTTAGAGTGGAGGGGCG
Source organism: Oncorhynchus keta (assembly GCF_023373465.1). Classification (NCBI taxonomy): domain Eukaryota; kingdom Metazoa; phylum Chordata; class Actinopteri; order Salmoniformes; family Salmonidae; genus Oncorhynchus; species Oncorhynchus keta. Next base: position 81,980,484 of record NC_068439.1, on the reverse strand, counting down.
GCAGGTAGGCTAGTGGTTAGAGTGGAGGGGCGGCAGGTAGGCTAGTGGTTAGAGTGGAGGGGCAGCAGGTAGGCTAGTGGTTAGAGTGGAGGGGCGGCAGGGTAGCCTAGTGGTTAGAGTGGAGGGGCGGCAGGTAGGCTAGTGGTTAGAGTGTTGGACTAGTAACTGAAAGGTTGCAAGCTGACAAGGTACAAATCTGTCGTTCTGCCCCTGAACATGCAGTTAACCCTCTGTTCCTAGGCCGTCATTGTAAATAAGAATTTGTTCTTAACTGACTTGCCAAGTTAAATAAAGGTAAAATAAATAAAATAAATAGCTAATGATAACCTTTACATGTCTAGAGAGAAGCTCTTCAATGTAACTACTTTAACACATTGAAGTCATTCGGTCTCACGACGAGCAGCTTCGGAATAATACATCTTATAAATGATGAGCCTTTTAAATTAAACGTATTATTTAAATTAAAAATACAAGCAATGCAGAGACAGAAGCACTAGGAAAAACTCCTTAGCAGGAACCTAGAGAGGAACCAGGTCCCGGGGGGTGGCCAGTCCTCTTCTAATCCTCTCAGTGCTATTAAACTCTAGATGGGATGTGCGAGGGTGATGCTATCAAGGGAACTGTAAACTGTAGTGTTTCAAACCCTCTAAATCCTCTCTTAACCTGCTTTACTGACACTCACATACTTTGGGTATGTATAAGAATAATTACATAAATTGTTTAAGAACATTTAGTAAATTAATTCATTTAGAATTACATTTTAGTATATATATGTATATAATATACTTTTTAAAATATCGGTATAATCATTTTGTGTCATAGCATATTTTCTATTTCATATGTTTTATTTATTTATTTAACCTTTATTTAACAAGGCAAGTCAGTTAAGAACAAATTCTTATTTACAATGACGGTCTACACCGGCCAAACCCTAAACCGGACGAAGCTGAGCCAATTGTGCGTAGCCTAATGGGACTCCCAATCATGGACGGTTTTGATACAGCCTGGAACCAAAACAGGGTCTGTAGTGACGCCTCTAGCACTGAGAAGCAGTGCCGTAGATCACTGTGCCACTCGGGTATCTGTTGATATCATTTGTATAGTGTGAAATAATCACTTATCTGCTAGTGCACAAAATGTCACCGCGTAGATACTTGGTTATTTACAATGCTTCAAACACAGCAACGATTTGTCTATTTCAGAACAGTACTACAAATATTCTAAAGAAAGTAATTTTACTAAAAATATTTGAGTAGGCTACGCCACAACATATTCATGTGTCTTTAAATACTCTATACGTAATATATACGTTATGATTTAAATACTCTATATGTTATATATACTTTATGATTTAAATACTCTATACGTAATATATACTTTATGCTTTAAATACTCTATATGTTACATATACTTTATGATTTAAATACTCTATACGTAATATATACTTTATGATTTAAATACTCTATATGTTACATATACATTATAATTTAAATACTCTATACGTAATATATACGTTATGCTTTAAATACTCTATATGTTATATATACATTATGATTTAAATACTCCATACATAATATATACTTTATGATTTAAATACTCTATACGTAATATATACGTTATGCTTTAAACACTCTATATGTTATATATATACACATTATGCTTTAAATACTCCATACATAATATATACTTTATGATTTAAATACTCTATACGTAATATATACGTTATGCTTTAAATACTCTATATGTTATATATATACACATTATGCTTTAAATACTCTATACGTAATATATACGTTATGCTTTAAATACTCTATATGTTATATATATACACATTATGCTTTAAATACTCTATACGTAATATATACGTTATGATTTAAATACTCTATATGTTACATATACATTATAATTTAAATACTCTATACGTAATATATACTTTATGATTTAAATACTCTATATGTTATATATATACACATTATGATTTAAATACTCTATACGTAATATATACTTTATGATTTAAATACTCTATATGTTACATATACATTATAATTTAAATACTCTATACGTAATATATACGTTATGCTTTAAATACTCTATATGTTATATATATACACATTATGCTTTAAATACTCCATACATAATATATACTTTATGATTTAAATACTCTATACGTAATATATACGTTATGCTTTAAATACTCTATATGTTACATATACTTTATGATTTAAATACTCTATACGTAATATATACGTTATGCTTTAAATACTCTATATGTTATATATATACACATTATGCTTTAAATACTCCATACATAATATATACTTTATGATTTAAATACTCTATACGTAATATATACGTTATGCTTTAAATACTCTATATGTTACATATACTTTATGATTTAAATACTCTATACGTAATATATACGTTATGCTTTAAATACTCTATATGTTACATATACTTTATCATTTAAATACTCTATACGTAATATATACGTTATGCTTTAAATACTCTATATGTTACATATACTTTATGATTTAAATACTCTATACGTAATATATACGTTATGCTTTAAATACTCTATATGTTATATATATATACACATTATGCTTTAAATACTCCATACATAATATATACTTTATGATTTAAATACTCTATACGTAATATATACATTATGCTTTAAATACTCCATACATAATATATACTTTATGATTTAAATACTCTATACGTAATATATACGTTATGCTTTAAACACACTATATGTTATATATATACACATTATGCTTTAAATACTCCATACATAATATATACTTTATGATTTAAATACTCTATACGTAATATATACGTTATGCTTTAAATACTCTATACATAACATATACTTTATGATTTAAATACTCTATACGTAATATATACGTTATGCTTTAAATACTCTATATGTTACATATACTTTATAATTTAAATACTCTATATGTTACATATACTTTATAATTTAAATACTCTATATGTAATATATACGTTATGCTTTAAATACTCTATACGTTACATATACTTTATAATTGAAATACTCTATATGTTACATATACTTTATAATTTAAATATTTTATATGTTATATATATATACATATATATATATATACTTTATGCTTTAAATACTCTATATGTTATAAATAATTGATGCTTTAAATACTATGTGTTATATACAGTATATAATGTATTATTTAAATACTCTATATGTTATATATATATATATATACACTTTATGCTTTAAATACTCTATATGTTATAAATAATTTATGCTTTAAGTCTTCTATATGTGGTTTATATCATTTATTATTTAAATACTTTGTGTCACGACTTCTGCCGAAGTCGTTGCCTCTCCTTGTTCGGGCGGTGCTCGGCGTTCGACGTCACCGGTCTTCTAGCCATCATTGATCCTTTTTTCATTTTCCATTGGTTTTGTCTTGTCTTCCCACACACCTGTTTTCAATCCCATTCATTACCTGTTGTGTATTTAACCCTCTGTTTCCCCTCATGTCTTTGTCAGAGATTGATTTGTTGTCAGTGTAGTGTGTTTGTTGTATTAGGTGCGCGTCGGGTCCTCGTACCCATGTTTGTTTGTTTATGTACGTTTAGTGTTATGGAGCATACTCCGTGGACTTTATTAAAAGACTCCATTTTACACTCCATTTGACTCTCCTGCGCCTGACTTCCCTGCCACCTATTACACCTATGCATGACACTCTGTATGTTATATATACTTAATGCTTTAAAAACTCTATAGGTCATATATACTTTATATTTTAAATACTCTATATGTTAACTATATATACTTTATATTTTAAATACTCTATATGTTAGCTATATATACTTTATGTTTTAAATACTCTATATGTTAACTATATGTACTTTATATTTTAAATACTCTATATGTTAACTATATATACTTTATATTTTAAATACTCTATATGTTAACTATATATACTTTATGTTTTAAATACTCTATATGTTAACTATATATACTTTATATTTTAAATACTCTATATGTTAGCTATATATACTTTATGTTTTAAATACTCTATATGTTAACTATATGTACTTTATATTTTAAATACTCTATATGTTAACTATATATACTTTATATTTTAAATACTCTATATGTTAACTATATATACTTTATTCCCGCAATGAACGGTTGAACTTTTGATGAACTTTATGAAGTTGGCTTTAGCTAGCACAGACAGGTTCATAACTCATAACTCATAACATAACAAGTAGCCTAGACAGTCTAACTATCTTAGCTGGCATGCCTGCTGGAAAGGTTGGTAGACTTTAGAAGAGCAAGCAATAACTAATATGTTATTGAATAGGACTCAAATTCCTTTCAATCTTCTACCCAGAATTTAGCAGAGATGCAGAGTAGCATTTCATTAATGTGTGAGAAACACCAAACAGGAGGATACAGACAGCCCAAGAGGTATACTTAGATATGCAGAAACATGTTTTTTTTTCTCCATAGAATTAAGCAAAATTATTATTGTTCTAGATTGAAGGAAAAAGGGGTTTGAAAATGAAAATATTCTCCAACTTGCAGTCGGGCCCCCCAGCCATCCTCACGTATGTTGTGCCCCCTCGTGTGTGCGTGTGCGTGTGTGTGTGTGTGGGGGTGATTGATAGCCCGTGTGTGGTATTGAGTTTGTCCCTATCTGTTTGCGGGACACTATATCTAACCCCTCTGTACCTGTCAACCCTGCTGCAATGTCATTCCTCTCTATACACTGTGACACACTGTACAGAATACCACTTGTCGCCAGTAATAGTGACGCTCAGGATGTTTACCTTCTCAGCACCAATTTACCTACCTGTTCACCTTTATGCCCACATTTATGTATATATTTAGCTGGCTGTTCCAGTACAGAATCGGACTACTGGGTGTAACTGAAGGCACCACATTACTATATAACTGAAGGCACCACATTACTATATAACTGTAGGCACCACATTACTATATAACTCTAGGCACCACATTACTATATAACTGTAGGCACCACATTACTATATAACTGTAGGCACCACATTACTATATAACTGTAGGCACCACATTACTATATAACTGTAGGCACCACATTACTATATAACTCTAGGCACCACATTACTATATAACTGTAGGCACCACATTACTATATAACTGTAGGCACCACATTACTATATAACTGTAGGCACCACATTACTATATAACTGTAGGCACCACATTACTATATAACTGTAGGCACCACATTACTATATAACTGTAGGCACCACATTACTATATACATTTACATTTAAGTCATTTAGCAGACGCTCTTATCCAGAGCGACTTACAAATTGGTGCATACACCTTATGACATCCAGTGGAACAGCCACTATAACTGTAGGCACCACATTACTATATAACTGTAGGCACCGAATTACTATATAACTGAAGGCACCACATTACTACTGTATATAACTGAAGGCACCACATTACTATATAACTGAAGGCACCACATTATTATATAAATGCAGGCACCACATTACTATATAACTGAAGGCACCACATTACTATATAACTGTAGGCACCACATTACTATATAACTGTAGGCACCACATTACTATATAACTGTAGGCACCACATTACTATATAACTGTAGGCACCACATTACTACTGTATATAACTGAAGGCACCACATTACTACTGTATATAACTAAAGGCACCACATTACTACTGTATATAACTTTAGGCACCACATTACTACTGTATATAACTTTAGGCACCACATTACTATATAACTGAAGGCACCACATTACTATATAACTGAAGGCACCACATTACTATATAACTGTAGGCACCACATTACTACTGTATATAACTGTAGGCACCACATTACTATATAACTGAAGGCACCACATTACTATATAACTGAAGGCACCACATTACTATATAACTGTAGGCACCACATTACTATATAACTGTAGGCACCACATTACTATATAACTGTAGGCACCACATTACTATATAACTGTAGGCACCACATTACTATATAACTGAAGGCACCACATTACTATATAACTGAAGGCACCACATTACTATATAACTGAAGGCACCACATTACTATATAACTGTAGGCACCACATTACTACTGTATATAACTGAAGGCACCACATTACTACTGTATATAACTGAAGGCACCACATTACTATATAACTGCAGGCACCACATTACTACTGTATATAACTGCAGGCACCACATTACTACTGTATGTAACTGAAGGCACCACATTACTATATAACTGTAGGCACCACATTACTATATAACTGTAGGCACCACATTACTATATAACTGTAGGCACCACATTACTATATAACTGAAGGCACCACATTACTATATAACTATAGGCACCACATTACTATATAACTGTAGGCACCGAATTACTATATAACTGAAGGCACCACATTACTATATAACTGTAGGCACCACATTACTATATAACTATAGGCACCACATTACTATATAACTGTAGGCACCACATTACTACTGTATATAACTGTAGCCACCACATTACTACTGTATATAACTGTAGGCACCACATTACTATATAACTGAAGGCACCACATTACTATATAACTGTAGGCACCACATTACTACTGTATATAACTGAAGGCACCACATTACTATATAACTGCAGGCACCACATTACTACTGTATATAACTGCAAGCACCACATTACTACTGTATATAACTGTAGGCACCACATTACTATATAACTGTAGGCACCACATTACTATATAACTGAAGGCACCACATTACTATATAACTATAGGCACCACATTACTATATAACTGTAGGCACCACATTACTATATAACTTTAGGCACCACATTACTATATAACTGTAGGCACCACATTACTATATAACTATAGGCACCACATTACTATATAACTGTAGGCACCACATTACTACTGTATATAACTGTAGCCACCACATTACTACTGTATATAACTGTAGGCACCACATTACTATATAACTGAAGGCACCACATTACTATATAACTGCAGGCACCACATTACTACTGTATATAACTGCAGGCACCACATTACTATATAACTTTAGGCACCACATTACTATATAACTGAAGGCACCACATTACTATATAACTGAAGGCACCACATTACTATATAACTATAGGCACCACATTACCATATAACTGAAGGCACCACATTACTATATAACTGAAGGCACCACATTACTATATAACTGCAGGCACCACATTACTACTGTATATAACTGCAGGCACCACATTACTACAGTGCATTGGAATAGTATTCAGACCCCTTGACTCTTCCACATTTTGTTATGTTACAGCCTTATTCTAAAATGGATTACATTATTTTCTTCCCTCCATAATCTACACGCAATATCTCTGTCTTGAGGCTGTTATATTCGCTTTCGCTAAAATTAGTTATCAGGTCAGTGTGTGAGTCTCCAGTCCCACCTGTGTGTGTGTGTGTGAGAGTGCACTCACATCTATGCACACACTATCTATGCACACACTCACACACACACAAGGAGTGTGTGTGTGTGTGTGTGTGTTAGTCTGTATGTCTGTCTGTCTCTGTCTGTGACCACAGCTAGATACATTCTTGTCTGTCTGTCCGTCCGTCCGTCCGTCCGTCCGCCCGTCCGTCTGTCTGTGACTAGATTCAACTCTAAAGACCAGGGAGCCTTTTGAAAGCCTTTTGACAACTTGATTGCAATTGGTTGGACATGATTTGGAAAGGCACACACCTGTCTATATAAGGTCCCACAGTTGACAGTTCATGTCAGAGCTAAAACCAAGCCATGAGGCCGAAAGAATTGTCCTTAGAGCTCCGAGACAGGATTGGGAAGGGTTCCAAAAAATGTCTGCAGGATTGAAGGTCACCAAGAACACAATGGCTTCCATCTATCTGAAATAGAAGAAGTTTGGAATCACCAATATTCTTCCTAGAGCTGGCCGCCCGGCGAGACTGAGCTCCACTGTCATCAAAGAACCCGATGGTCCCTGACAGAGCTCTAGAGTTCCTCTGTGGATATGGGGAAAACTTCCAGAAGAACAACCATCTCTGCAGCACTCCACCAATCAGACCTTTATGGTAGAGTGGCCAGACTGATGCTACTCCTCAGTAAAAGGTACATGACAGCCCGATTGGAATTTTTCCAAAAGCACCTAAAGACTCTAAGACCATGAGAAACAAGATTCTCTGGTCTGATGAAACCAAGATTGAACTCTATGGCCTGAATGCCAAGCGTCACATCTGGATGAAACGTGGCACCATCCCTACAGTGAAGCATGGTGGTGGCAGCATCAAGCTGTGGCAATTTTATTCAGTGGCAGGGACTGGGAGACAAGTCAGGATCAAGGCAAAGATGAACAGAGCAAAGTATAGACAGACCCTTTATGAAAACCTGCTTCAGAGTGCTCAGGTCCTCAGACCGGGGCGACGGTTCACCTTCCAACATGACAGTGACTTGACTTTGGGCCAAATCTCTGAATGTCCTTGAGTGGCCCAGCCAGAGCCTGGACTTGAACCCAATCGAACATCTGTGGAGAGACCTGAAAACAGCTGTGCAGCAACGCTCCCCATCCAACTTGACAGAGCTTGAGAGGACCTGCAAAGAAGAATGGTTGAAACTCCCCAAATACAGGTGTACCAAGCTTGTAGCATTAAACCCAATAAGACTCTAGGCTGTAATTGCTGCCAAAGATACTTCAACAAAGTACTGAGTAAAAGGTCTGAAAAGTTATGTAAATGTGATTTTATATCATTTTAGCGAAAACAAATCAAACAGCCTCATGACCGTATGATGGAAACACCTGACGGCTTTCTAAATATATTGTTAAGGTCTTTTCTGATTATATTGAACCAATTCATAGAGAGGATGACAGTTAGAGGATGACAGAGAGGAAAGATAGAGAGGATGACAGTGGAGAGAGATAGAGATGATGAGAGTAAAGAAAGAAAGACAGGACGACAGTGGAGAAAGATAGAAAGGACGACAGTGGAGAAAGACAGAGAGGTTGACAGTGGAGAAAGACAGAGAGGATGACAGTGGAGAAAGATAGAGAGGATGACAGTGGATAAAGTCAGAGAGGATGACAGTGGAGAAAGACAGAGAGGATGACAGTGGAGAAAGACAGAGAGGATGACAGTGGTGAGAGACAGAGAGGATGACAGTGGAGAAAGACAGAGAGGATGACAGTGGAGAGAGACAGAGAGGATGACAGTGGAGAATGACAGAGATGGTGACAGTGGAGAAAGACAGAGAGGATGACAGTGGAGAAAGACAGAGAGGATGACAGTGGAGAAAGATAGAGAGGATGACAGTGGAGAAAGACAGAGAGGATGACAGTGGAGAAAAACAGAGAGGATGACAGTGGAGAAAGACAGAGAGGATGACAGTGGAGAAAGATAGAGAGGATGACAGTGGAGAAAGACGGAGAGGACGACAGTGGAGAAAGCTAGAAAGGACGACAGTGGAGAAAGACAGAGAGGATGACAGTGGAGAAAGACAGAGAGGATGACAGTGGAGAAAGACAGAGAGGATGACAGTGGAGAAAGACAGAGAGGATGACAGTGGAGAAAGACAGAGAGGATGACAGTGGAGAAAGACAGAGAGGATGACAGTGGAGAAAGATAGAAAGGATGACAGTGGAGAAAGACAGAGAGGATGACAGTGGAGAAAGACAGAGAGGATGACAGTGGAGAAAGATAGAGAGGATGACAGTGGAGAGAGACAGAGAGGATGACAGTGGAGAGAGACAGAGAGGATGACAGTGGAGAAAGATAGAGAGGATGACAGTGGAGAGAGTCAGAGAGGATGACAGTGGAGAAAGATAGAGAGGATGACAGTGGAGAAAGACAGAGAGGATGACAGTGGATAAAGTCAGAGAGGATGACAGTGGAGAAAGACAGCGAGGATGACAGTGGAGAAAGATAGAGAGGATGACAGTGGTGAGAGACAGAGAGGATGATAGTGGAGAGAGACAGAGAGGATGACAGTGGAGAATGACAGAGATGGTGACAGTGGAGAAAGACAGAGAGGATGACAGTGGAGAAAGACAGAGAGGATGACAGTGGAGAAAGATAGAGAGGATGACAGTGGAGAAAGACAGAGAGGATGACAGTGGAGAAAAACAGAGAGGATGACAGTGGAGAAAGACAGAAAGGATGACAGTGGAGAAAGACAGAGAGGATGGCAGTGGAGAAAGACAGAGAGGATGACAGTGGAGAAAGACAGAGAGGGTGAGAGTGGAGAAAGACAGAGAGGGTGACAGTGGAGAAAGACAGAGAGGATGACAGTGGAGAAAGACAGAGAGGATGACAGTGGAGAAAGACAGAGAGGATGACAGTGGAGAAAGACAGAGAGGATGACAGTGGAGAAAGACAGAGAGGATGACAGTGGAGAAAGACAGAGAGGATGACAGTGGAGAAAGATAGAGAGGATGACAGTGGAGAGAGTCAGAGAGGATGACAGTGGAGAAAGATAGAGAGGATGACAGTGGAGAAAGACAGAGAGGATGACAGTGGATAAAGTCAGAGAGGATGACAGTGGAGAAAGACAGCGAGGATGACAGTGCTGAGAGACAGATAGGATGATAGTGCTGAGAGACAGAGAGGATGATAGTGGAGAAAGACAGAGAGGATGACAGTGGAGAATGACAGAGAGAATGACAGTGGAGAAAGACAGAGAGGATGACAGTGGAGAAAGACAGAGAGGATGACAGTGGAGAAAGACAGAGAGGATGACAGTGGAGAAAGACAGAGAGGATGACAGTGGAGAAAGACAGAGAGGATGACAGTGGAGAAAGACAGAGAGGATGACAGTGGAGAAAGACAGAGAGGATGGCAGTGGAGAAAGACAGAGAGGATGACAGTGGAGAGAGACAGAGAGGATGATAGTGGAGAGAGACAGAGATGGTGACAGTGGAGAAAGACAGAGAGGATGACAGTTAAGAAAGACAGAGAGGATGACAGTGGAGAAAGACAGAGAGGATGACAGTGGAGAAAGACAGAGAGGATGACAGTGGAGAAAGACAGAGAGGATGACAGTGGAGAAAGACAGAGAGGATGACAGTGGAGAAAGACAGAGAGGATGACAGTGGAGAAAGACAGAGAGGATGACAGTGGAGAAAGATAGAGAGGATGACAGTGGAGAAAGACAGAGAGGATGACAGTGGATAAAGTCAGAGAGGATGACAGTGGAGAAAGACAGAGAGGATGACAGTGGAGAAAGATAGAGAGGATGACAGTGGAGAGAGACAGAGAGGATGACAGTGGAGAAAGATAGAGAGGATGACAGTGGAGAGAGTCAGAGAGGATGACAGTGGAGAAAGATAGAGAGGATGACAGTGGACAAAGACAGAGAGGATGACAGTGGATAAAGTCAGAGAGGATGACAGTGGAGAAAGATAGAGAGGATGACAGTGGTGAGAGACAGATAGGATGATAGTGGAGAGAGACAGAGAGGACGACAGTGGAGAATGACAGAGATGGTGACAGTGGAGAAAGACAGAGAGGATGACAGTGGAGAAAGACAGAGAGGATGACAGTGGAGAAAGATAGAGAGGATGACAGTGGAGAAAGACAGAGAGGATGACAGTGGAGAAAAACAGAGAGGATGACAGTGGAGAAAGACAGAAAGGATGACAGTGGAGAAAGACAGAGAGGATGGCAGTGGAGAAAGACAGAGAGGATGACAGTGGAGAGAGACAGAGAGGATGATAGTGGAGAGAGACAGAGATGGTGACAGTGGAGAAAGACAGAGAGGATGACAGTTGAGAAAGACAGAGAGGATGACAGTGGAGAAAGACAGAGAGGATGACAGTGGAGAAAGACAGAGAGGATGACAGTGGAGAAAGACAGAGAGGATGACAGTGGAGAAAGACAGAGAGGATGACAGTGGAGAAAGACAGAGAGGATGACAGTGGAGAAAGACAGAGAGGATGACAGTGGAGAAAGACAGAGAGGATGACAGTGGAGAAAGACAGAGGGGATGACAGTGGAGAAAGACAGAGAGGATGACAGTTGAGAAAGACAGAGAGGATGACAGTGGAGAAAGACAGAGAGGATGACAGTGGAGAAAGACAGAGGGGATGACAGTGGAGAAAGACAGAGAGGATGACAGTGGAGAAAGACAGAGAGGATGACAGTGGTGAAAGACAGAGAGGATGACAGTGGTGAAAGACAGAGAGGACGACAGTGGAGAAAGACAGAGAGGACGACAGTGGAGAAAGACAGAGAGGATGACAGTGGAGAAAGACAGAGAGGACGACAGTGGAGAAAGCTAGAAAGGACGACAGTGGAGAAAGACAGAGTGGACGACAGTGGAGAAAGACAGAGAGGATGACAGTAGAGAAAGACAGAGAGGACGACAGTGGAGAAAGACAGAGAGGATGACAGTGGAGAAAGACAGAGAGGATGACAGTGGAGAAAGACAGAGAGGATGACAGTGGAGAAAGACAGAGAGGATGACAGTGGAGAAAGACAGAGAGGATGACAGTGGAGAAAGACAGAGAGGATGACAGTGGAGAAAGACAGAGAGGATGACAGTGGAAAACGACAGAGGATGACAGTGGAGAAAGACAGAGAGGAATACAGTGGATAAAAACAGAGGATGACAGTGGAGAAAGACAGAAAGGATGACAGTGGAGAAAGACAGAGAGGATGACAGTGGTGAAAGACAGAGAGGATGACAGTGGAGAAAGACAGAGGGGATGACAGTGGAGAAAAACAGAGAGGATGACAGTGGAGAAAGACAGAGAGGACGACAGTGGAGAAAGACAGAGAGGACGACAGTGGAGAAAGCTAGAAAGGACGACAGTGGAGAAAGACAGAGTGGACGACAGTGGAGAAAGACAGAGAGGATGACAGTAGAGAAAGACAGAGAGGACGACAGTGGAGAAAGACAGAGAGGATGACAGTGGAGAAAGACAGAGAGGATGACAGTGGAGAAAGACAGAGAGGATGACAGTGGAGAAAGACAGAGAGAATGACAGTGGAGAAAGACAGAGAGGATGACAGTGGAGAAAGACAGAGAGGATGACAGTGGAGAAAGACAGAGGGGATGACAATGGAAAACGACAGACGATGACAGTGGGGAAAGACAGAGAGGAATACAGTGGAGAAAAACAGAAAGGATGACAGTGGAGAAAGACAGAAAGGATGACAGTGGAGAAAGACAGAGAGGATGACAGTGGATAAAGACAGAGAGGATGACAGTGGAGAAAGACAGAAAGGATGACAGTGGAGAAAGACAGAGAGGATGACAGTGGAGAAAGAAAGAGAGGATGACAGTGGAGAACGACAGAGAGGATGACAGTGGAGAAAGACAGAGAGGATGACAGTGGAGAGAGACAGTAAGCTGTAATCAGACCTATACCGACCCTGTAGAAACGTGTGCCAGCTCAGACTGCTAGACACAGGTATCACTTTTGACTGGGATCCACAGAAGAGGAAGCCAGAGTGGTAGCAGGATCCGAAACAGGAACCTGCGTGGTAACAGGAGGTGGTAAGGAGAGCAGCAGTTACACGTGACATTTTCTTGACGGGATAGAAGCAGAAATGTAGTTTAAAACAACCAGTGACATTAAGATGAAGAGAATAATTGACAGATGTTTATTCATATAAGAGTAAATTAAGACTGTTAAATTATAAGAGCTTTATTTTATCTGACCTCTCATTCCATGACAAAATAACAGGTGATAATGTCCAGTAAATAGACTTCTGGGAAAGAATTCTGCAATTCGAACAGTTAATAATTGATATAATTTGAATGATTGTGACAGTCTGATTCTCCGTTCTATAGGAGCAGCATTGCAGCACAGTATTCCGGTTTTTATTGTTCTTACAGTATATTTGAAATGGATCCGTTTCAGTTATAATGTGTTTTGTTAGTTACGGGTTAGTTCTGGAAACAAAAGTTATATGACAAGGAAAATCCAATACCACAATCAATAGCTCCATGGTATTAAATACATTAGTTGTACGTTTTATCCCCAGCTCTTTGAAATTGAATAAGGAGATTTTAGTGATATTCTGCATAGTAGGCCAGCCTATATTATATATTGTGTATATTGTGTGTTATGCAGTGATTTTCTAAAGACGGTCCAGGGAAACGGTTGACTTTTTATACTTGAATACAACCATTGGCATAGGTATCAGTGTTATAGTGTCCCTCTGTTGTTCTGATTGGTCAAGAGCTTGGGCTCTGTGTTTCTGATTGGTTAAGAGTTTGCTTCCTCTCAGCTGACCTGTGGCATCTGGTTAATTGTTTGGTCTCCCGGAACAAGATATTTAGAATGGTATTTCTAGCTTACTTATAGTTCAGCTGTTGGTCTGGATAGATGCAGTAGAAATGAGTGGGTCACTGGGCTTGGATAAATGGCTGTGTCACTGGGCTTGGATAAATGGCTGTGTCACTGGGCCTGGATAGATGGCTGGGTCACTGGGCCTGGATAGATGGCTGGGTCACTGGGCCTGGATAGATGGCTGGGTCACTGGGCCTGGATAGATGGCTGGGTCACTGGGCCTGGATAGATGGCTGGGTCACTGGGCCTGGATAGATGGCTGGGTCACTGGGCCTGGATAGATGGCTGTGTCACTGGGCCTGGATAGATGGCTGTGTCACCGGGCCTGGATAGATGGCTGGGTCACTGGACCTGGATAGATGGCTGGGTCACCGGGCCTGGATAGATGGCTGGGTCACTGGGCCTGGATAGATGGCTGGGTCACCGGGCCTGGATAGATGCTGTAGAAATGGGTGAATCATCGGGCCTGGGTCTGGTCTGGTGTAAGTAACAGCAATAACAACGGGTGCCCTGGCCAGAGAATTAGGAATTAGAACTTTAGATTTCTACTGATGGATGGAGAGAGCAGGTGGTGGGAAAAGTGTTGGTTTTGAGCCACCCTGTTCCGACAATCGCAGAGTGACATGTTTATTAATGACAGTAGCTGCTAGCTGGTCTGTGGTGTGGATGGGTACAGTACACACTGTAAAAAAAAAAGTTCATCTGAAATGCTTTTTCTGATTGTTATGATCCAAAATTACACTTTGGTTTGTTCAACCTATTCTATTCAATTTGTTTGAAATCAAATAATGAATTTGTCTGATCAATGTGATGTTTTGAAATGAACAGAAGTTTCTAAATACCACATTCACATTGCAGTGGGCGCAACGTACTAGCTACAGCCTAACAGAAGATTTGGTAGTGTGGTCTATTGGATGCCTGGTTTTCAGTTTGTTCACCCATGAAAGTGAATTGTCATTCCAGGAAATGTGTTCTGTATTATTTTATGATTATACAGCATTTTTTATTTTTATTTGATTTATTTTACCTTTATTTAACCTTTATTTAACCAAGCAAGTCAGTTAAGAACACATTCTTATTTTCAATGACGGCCTGGGAACAGTGGGTTAACTGCCTGTTCAGGGGCAGAACGACAGATTTGTACCTTGTCAGCTCGGGGGTTTGAACTCGCAACCTTCCGGTTACTAGTCCAACGCTCTAACCACTAGGCTACGCTGCCGCCCCCCTTGCATGTTCACGGCAAGCACTGCATTTTAAATGATATCTGTGTAAATAGACAAAAGAGCCTGGGAATGTTTCCCAATAGGCCTATGAGTGGCGCGGTGGTCTAAGTCACTGCATCTCAGTGCTTGAGGTAGTCACAGACACCCTGGTTTGATTCCAGGCTAGCCATGATTGGGAGTCCCATAGGGTGGCGTGCAATTTCCCCGGTGTTGTGGTGTTGTCCGCCCGGTGTTGTGGTGTTGTCCGCCCGGTGTTGCCCGGTGTTGTGGTGTTGTCCGCCCGGTGTTGTGGTGTTGTCCGCCCGGTGTTGTCCGCCCGGTGTTGTGGTGTTGTCCGCCCGGTGTTGTGATGTTGTCCGCCCGGTGTTGTGATGTTGTCCGCCCGGTGTTGTGGTGTTGTCCGCCCGGTGTTGTGGTGTTGTCCGCCCGGTGTTGTGGTGTTGTCCGCCCGGTGTTGTCCGCCCGGTGTTGTGGTGTTGTCCGCCCGGTGTTGTCCGCCCGGTGTTGTGGTGTTGTCCGCCCGGTGTTGTCCGCCCGGTGTTGTGGTGTTGTCCGCCCGGTGTTGTCCGGGTTTGGTTGGTGTACGCCGTCATTGTAAATAAGAATTTGTTCTTAATTAACTGAATTGCCTAGTTATATCAAGGTTAAAAAAAAAAATAATAATTTATTAAAAAAAATATATATATATATATATATATGAGATTGTAAGCAGTTATTGTGAAAGTCTTAGGTAAAGAAGATGTTTGGAGTCATGATTTAATGTGATGAAACTAAGTTAATATCTTGATTAATTAACAGGACATTGATTTAATTGCTTGTTAGCCAATTGAAGAAAAGTGGATAGGTAATTCCAAAGTGACAAATCAACTTGGAACAACATGAAAACATGGGTTGTATACATATTAGTTTGTATCTGTGTTATTTATTAGGTTTAACAAAAAGGGGGATGTTGAATGTTAAAAGAAATAGTTGGTACTGAATCGTATGTTTGGCTTCAAAACATTTAGTTATTTTCTTGTAAAGAGTTGTTTTCTTAGGTTGATCCAAACATTACGAGCCTTTCAAAGCACTTCATGGCTACGGACGTAAGTGCTAGGGGTCTGTAGTCATTTAGGCAGGTTGCCTTTGTGTTCTTGGGCACAGGGACTATGGTGGCCTGCTTGAAACATGTTGGTATTACAGCCTCAATCAGGGAAATGTTGAAAATGTCAGTGAAGACACCTGCCAGTTGGTCAGCACATGCCCGTAGCACACGTCCTGGTAGTCCGTCCGGCCCCGCAGCCTTGTAAATGTTGACCTGTTTAAAGGTCTTACTCACATCGGCTACGGAGAGGGTGATCACACAGTCGTCCGGAACAGCTGATGCACTCATGCATGCCTCAGTGTTGGCCTCGAAGCGAGCATAGAAGTGATTTAGCTCGTCTGGTAGACTCGTGTCACTGACCAACTCGCAGCTGTGCTTCCCTTTGTAACCTGTAATAGTTTGCAAGCCCTGCAACATAAGACGAGCGTCGGAGCCGGTGTAGTACGATTCAATCTTAGCCCTGTATTGACGTGTTGCCTGTTTGATGGTTTGTCAGAGGGCATAGCAGGATATTTTATAAGCTTCCAGGTTAGAGTTCCGCTCCTTGAAAGTGGCAGCTTTACCCTTTAGCTCAGTGCAAATGTTGCCTGTAATCCATGGTTTCTGGTTGGGGAATGTACGTACAGTCACTGTGGGGACGACGTCCTCGATGCACTTATTGATAAAGCCAGTGACTGATGTGATGTACTCCTCAATGCCATCGGAAGAATCCCGGAGCATGTTCCAGTCTGTGATAGCAAAACAGTCCTGTAGTTTAGCATCTGCTTCACCTGACCACTTTTTTATAGACCGAGTCACTGGTGCTTCCTGCTTTAATTTTGTTCTATCAGGAGGATAGAATTGTGTTCGGATATACCAAATGGAGGGCGAGGGAGAGTTTTGTACACGTCTCTGTGTGTGGTGATCAGGTGATCTAGATTTTATTTCTCTCTGGTTGCACGTTTAACATGTTCCTGGAAATTAGGTGGAACTGATTTAAGTTTCCCTGCATTAAAGTCTCTGAGTGGTTTCCTGTTTGCTTATTTCCAACTCCATATTAATGTCCATGATTTTGGAATTAGACGTTGGGACGAGCAGGTGTCCACATAAGTCTGTAGTATGTGTACGTTCTTCAGGAACACAGTCTGTCAAGGACTGAATACAACAAGCTGCTTGAAACCGCAAGCCAACATTGAATTAAAATTGTTAACTGGTTTCCAGGGTTGAGGTAAAAACATGTTTCATTTTTTGTCGTGTACACTATTTACTGAGTTGAGAAAATTTGTTCAAATGGAAATTAAGTGGAGTTTGTTGAACAAAATGCAAAGCTGAGTCATTTACGCACCTGAACAAAAGGCAAAGCTGAGTCATTTACGCACCTGAACAAAATGCAAAGCTGAGTCATTTACGCACCTGAACAAAATACAAAGCTGAGTCATTTACGCACCTGAACAAAATGCAAAGCTGAGTCATTTACACACCTGAACAAAATGCAAAGCTGAGTCATTTACGCACCTGAACAAAATGCAAAGCTGAGTCATTTACGCACCTGAACAAAATGCAAAGCTGAGTCATTTACGCACCTGAACAAAATGCAAAGCTGAGTCATTTACGCACCTGAACAAAATGCAAAGCTGAGTCATTTACGCACCTGAACAAAATGCAAAGCTGAGTCATTTACGCACCTGAACAAAATGCAAAGCTGAGTCATTTACGCACCTGAACAAAATGCAAAGCTGAGTCATTTACGCACCTGAATAAAATGCAAAGCTGAGTCATTTACGCACCTGAACAAAATGCAAAGCTGAGTCATTTACGCACCTGAACAAAATGCAAAGCTGAGTCATTTACACACCTGAACAAAATGCAAAGCTGAGTCATTTACGCACCTGAACAAAATACAAAGCTGAGTCATTTACGCACCTGAACAAAATGCAAAGCTGAGTCATTTACGCACCTGAACAAAATGCAAAGCTGAGTCATTTACACACCTGAACAAAATGCAAAGCTGAGTCATTTACACACCTGAACAAAATGCAAAGCTGAGTCATTTACGCACCTGAACAAAATACAAAGCTGAGTCATTTACGCACCTGAACAAAATGTAAAGCTGAGTCATTTACACACCTGAACAAAATGCAAAGCTGAGTCATTTACACACCTGAACAAAATGCAAAGCTGAGTCATTTACACACCTGAACAAAATGCAAAGCTGAGTCATTTACACACCTGAACAAAATACAAAGCTGAGTCATTTACGCACCTGAACAAAATGTAAAGCTGAGTCATTTACACACCTGAACAAAATGTAAAGCTGAGTCATTTACACACCTGAACAAAATGCAAAGCTGAGTCATTTACGCACCTGAACAAAATGCAAAGCTGAGTCATTTACGCACCTGAACAAAATGCAAAGCTGAGTCATTTACGCACCTGAACAAAATGCAAAGCTGAGTCATTTACACACCTGAACAAAATGCAAAGCTGAGTCATTTACGCACCTGAACAAAATACAAAGCTGAGTCATTATGAGAGGAAAAGATAAGCCAACTTACACGAGTAATACAGTCCACACACACTCACACTCACACACACACACACACACACACACACACACACACACACACACACACACACACACACACACACACACACACACACACACACATTCACACACACACCCCATACACAAGCACTCACACACACACACACATGCGCACACGCACGCACGCACGCACGCACGCACACGCACACGCACACGCACACACACACACACACACACACACACACACGCGCACGCACACGCACACGCACACGCACACGCACACGCACACACACGCAACCATGCACACACACACACACGCATTCACACACACACACCCATACACAAGCACTCACACACACACCCATACACAACCACTCACACACACACACAATCTACGTGTCAGACGTGAAGGGAAGAGAATGGGAGGGTTCTGTTTATGTCGATGATAGAACAAGGACAGGACAGACTGTCAAACAGAGATTAATGAACTCATTTCATGCATGGCTCCTTGGCTCTCCTATACAATGAGTGTGTGTGTGTGTTCCAGTGTATGTGTGTTCCAGTGTGTGTTTTTCGTGTGTGTGTGTGCGTGCCCGCGTGTGTTTGTGTGCGTGCGTGTGTGTGTGCGTGCGTGCGTGTGCGTGCGTGTGTGTGTGTGTGCGTGTGTGTGTGTGTGTGTGTGCGTGTGTGTGTGTTTGTGTGCGTGCGTGTGCATGCGTGCGTGCGCGCGTGTGTTTGTGTGCGTGCGTGTGTGCGTGCATGCGTGTGTGTTTGTGTGCGTGCGTGCGTGTGTGTGCGTGCGTGTTTGTGTGTGTGTGTGTGTTCAGCGTTGTGATTTATGCATTTGTTCTGCCATGGCAGCTTAACCCTTAACAATCAAATGTCCTCTCTTTGGATAAATCCATAGTGTAGTGCAACCGAATAGGCGGGCTATTAACCCTTCGTGTCTCACTGGCTTAGTAACACAAATAGATCACCTCTATTAGCCCACAAGGATAAAGTATATAGGGCATCAAAACAGCAGAAAAGTACAAAAAGCTTCCAGGAAAAACAGTATCTTAAAAGTCTCCATGGTGATATTTAGATAATCCACATTACTACATTTTAAAAAGTTCAAATTATACCCGATGATTCTCAATGGTAAACCCACTGAGATGGTGGTTTCCGGCGCCGACTTCCCGACAGAGATGGCCGCCTCGCTTCGTGTTCCTAGGAAACTATGCAGTAATTTTTTTTTTTTTTTACGTGTTATTTCTTACATTGGTACCCCAGGTCATCTTAGGTTTCATTACATACAGTTGGGAGGAACTACTGAATATAAGAGCAACGTCAACTTACCATCATTACGACCAGGAATATGACTTCCCCGAAGCGGATCCTCTGTTTTGCCCACCACCCAGGACAACGGATCGGATCCCAGCCGGCGAACCAAAACAACGACGGCGTAAAAGGGGCAGACGAAGCGGTGTTCTGGTCAGGCTCCGGAGACGGGCACATCACGCACCACTTCCTAGCATACTACTCGCCAATATCCAGTCTCTTGACAACAACGTTGATGAAATCCGAGCAAGGGCAGCATTCCAGAGAGACATCAGAGACTGTAACGTTCTTTGCTTCACGGAAACATGGCTCACTCGAGAGACGCTAACGGAGTCGGTGCAGCCAGCTGGTTTCTTCACGTATTGCGCTGACAGAAACAAGCATCTTTCTGGTAAGAAGAGGGGCGGGGGCGTATGCCTTACGATTAACGAGACGTGGTGTGATCATAAAAACATACAGGAACTCAAGTCCTTCTGTTCACCTTACTTAGAATTCCTCACAATCAAATGTCGACCGCATTATCTACCAAGAGAATTCTCTTCGATTTCAATCACAGCCATATATATTTCCCTCCAAACAGACACATCGATGGCCCTGAACAAACTTTATTTGACTCTATGCAAACTGGAATCCATATATCCTGAGGCTGCATTCATTGTAGCTGGGGATTTTAACAAGGCTAATCTGAAAACAAGACTCCCTAAAATCAGCATATCGATTTTGCAACCAGGGCTGGTAAAACCCTGGATCAAAGTTATTCTAACTTCCGCGACACATATAAGGCCCTCCCCCACCCTCCTTACGGAAAAGCTGACCACGACTCCATTTTGTTGCTTCCAGCCTACAGACAGAAACTAAAACAGGAAGCTCCGGCGCTCAGGTCTGTTCAACGCTGGTCCGACCAATCTGATTCCACGCTTCAAGACTGCTTCGATCAAGTGGATTGGGATATGTTTCGATATGTTTCGTCCAACAACAACATTGACGAATACGTTGATTCGGTGAGCGAGTTCATTAGAAAGTGCATCCGTATTCGGTGAGGGAGTTAATTAGAAAGTGCATTGGCGATGTCGTACCCATAGCAACTACTAAAACATTCCCAAACCAGAAACCGTGGATTGATGGCAGCATTCACGCGAAACTGAAAGCTCGATCCACTGCTTTTAATCAGGGCAAGGTGACCGGAAACATGACCAAATACAGACAGTGTAGCTATTCCCTCCGCAAGGCTATCAAACAAGCTAAGCGTTAGTATAGAGACAAAGTAGAGTCGCAATTCAACGTCTCAGAAACAAGAGGTATGTGGCAGGGTCTACAGTCAATCACGGACTACAAGAAGAAACCCAGCCCAGTCACGGACCAGGATGTCTTGCTCCTAGACAGACTAAATAACTTATTTGTCCGCTTTGAGGACAATACAGTGCCACTGACACAGCCCGCTACCAAAACCTGCGGACTCTCCTTCACCGCAGCCGACGTGAGTAAAGCATTTAAACGTGTTAACCCTCGCAAGGCTGCAGGCCCAGACGGCATCCCAAGCCCCGTCCTCAGAGCATGCGCAGACCAGCTGGCTGGTGTGTTTACGGACATATTCAAACCTTATCCCAGTCTGGTGTCCCCTCATGCTTCAAGAGGGCCACCATTGTTCCTGTTCCCAAGAAAGCTAAGGTAACTGAGCTAAACGACTACCAAAGCACTTCCGTCATCATGAAGTGCTTTGAGAGACTAGTCAAGGACCATATCACCTCCACCTGACACCCTAGACCCACTTCAATTTGCTTACCGCCCCAATAGGTCCACAGACGACGCAATCGCAACCACACTGCACACTGCCCTAACCCATCTTGACAAGAGGAATACCTATGTTAGAATGCTGTTCATCGACTACAGCTCAGCATTTAACACCATAGTACCCTCCAAACTCGTCATCAAGCTTGAGACCCTGGGTCTCGACCCCGCCCTGTGCAACTGGGTACTGGACTACCTGACGGTCTGTCCCCAAGTGGTGAGAGTATGTAACAACATCTCCACCCCGCTGATCCTCAACACTGGGGCCCCACAAGGGTGCGTTCTGAGCCCTCTCCTGTACTCCCTGTTCACCCACGACTGCGTGGCCATGCACTCCTCCAACTCAATCATCAGGTTTGCGGACGACACTACAGTGGTAGGCTTGATTACCAACAACGACGAGACAGCCTACAGGGAGGAGGTGAGGGCCCTCGGAGTGTGGTGTCAGGAAAATAACCTCACACTCAACATCAACAAAAAAAGGAGAAGATCGTGGACTTCAGTAAATAGCAGAGGGAGCACCCCCCTATCCACATCGATGGGACAGTAGTGGAGAGGGTAGTAAGTTTTAAGTTCCTCGGCGTACACATCACGGACAAACTGAAATTGGTACACTCCCACAGACAGCATCGTGAAGAAGGCGCAGCAGCGCCTCTTCAACCTCAGGAGGCTGAAGAAATTTGGCTTGTCACCAAAAGCACTCACAAACTTCTACAGATGCACAATCGAGAGCATCCTGTCGGGCTGTATCGCCGCCTGGTACGGCAACTGCTCCGCCCACAACCGTAAGGCTCTCCAGAGGGTAGTGAGGTCTGCACAACGCATCACCGGGGGCAAACTACCTGCCCTCCAGGACATCTACACCACCCGATGTCACAGGATGTCCATAAAGATCATCAAGGACAACAACCACCCGAGCTACTGCCTGTTCACCCCGATATCATCCAGAAGGCGAGGTCAGTACAGGTGCATCAAAGCAGGAACTGAGAGACTGAAAAACAGCTTCTATCTCAAGGCCATCAGACCGTTAAACAGCCACCACTAACATTGAGTGGCTGCTGCCAACACCCTGACTCAACTCCAACCACTTTAATAATGGAAATTGATGTAAAAAACTTTATCACTAGCCACATTAAACAATGTCACTTAATATAATGTTTACATACCTTACGTTACTAATTTCATATGTACATACTGTACTCTATACCATCTACTGCATCTTGCCATCTTTATGTAATACATGTATCACTAGCCACTGTAAACTATGCCAGTTTTATGTTTACACACCCTACATTACTCATCTCATATGTATATACTGTACTCGATACCATCTACTGCATCTTGCCTATGCTGCTCTGTACCATCACTCATTCATATATCTTTATGTAAATATTCTTTATCCCTTTACACTTGTGTGTATAATGTAGTAGTTGTGAAATTGTTTGGTTAGATTACTCGTTGGTTATTACTGCATTGTCGGAACTAGAAGCACAAGCATTTCACTACACTCGCATTAACATGTGCTAACCATGTGTATGTGACAAATACAATTTGATTTGATTTGATATACCCACTGATTCTCAGTTATATTCCCACTGATATACCCACAGATTCTCAATTATATTCCCACTGATATACACACAGATTCTCAATTATATTCCCAATGATATACACACAGATTCTTAATTATATTCCCAATGATAATTCCTCCTTCTTGCTGTCTGTGAATGCCGAATGATATAATAAGCATTTGATTTCTTTACACTTCTCACCTCCCTCCAGCAGAAAATAGAATAGGCTATACTTTACAAGTGAAATCTAGATTACAGGCCAGATTAAAACTCCAGTCTGTTTATTATTTTATTAGACACAGCCTGTTAATGCGTCCCAAATGGCCCACTATTCCCTTCGTAGTGCACTACCTTAAACCCATGAGTCCTGGTATCAACCCATGGATTCTAGTATAAACCCATGGATCCTGGTATCAACCCATGGATCCTGGTATAAACCCATGGATCTTGGTATAAACCCATGGATCCTAGTATAAACCCATGGATCCTGGTGTAAACCCACGGATCCTGGTATAAACCCATGGGTCCTGGTATAAACCCATGGGTCCTGGTATCAACCCATGGGTCCTGGTATAAACCCATGGATCCAACCCATGGATCCTGGTATAAACCCATGGGTCCTGGTATAAACCCATGGATCCTGGTATAAACCCATGGATCCTGGTATAAACCCATGGATCCTGGTATAAACCCATGGATCCTGGTATAAACCCATGGATCCTGGTATCAACCCATGGATCCTGGTATAAACCCATGGATCCTGGTATAAACCCATGGATCCTGGTATAAACCCATGGATCCTGGTATAAACCCATGGATCCTGGTATAAACCCATGGATCCTGGTATAAACCCATGGATCCTGGTATAAACCCATGGGTCCTGGTATAAACCCATGGATCCTGGTATAAACCCATGGATCCTGGTATAAACCCATGGATCCTGGTATAAACCCATGGATCCTGGTATAAACCCATGGATCCTGGTATAAACCCCTGGATCCTGGTATAAACCCATGGATCCTGGTATAAACCCATGGATCCTGGTATCAACCCATGGATCCTGGTATAAACCCATGGATCCTGGTATCAACCCATGGATCCTGGTATAAACCCATGGGTCCTGGCATCAACCCATGGGTCCTGGTATAAACCCATGGATCCTGGCATCAACCCATGGGTCCTGGTATTAACCCCTGGATCCTGGTATAAACCCCTGGATCCTGGTGTAAACCCATGGATCCTGGTGTAAAGCCATGGGTCCTGTCTGTGGGTTCCCGAGTGGTGCAGCGGTCTAAGGCACTGCATCTCAGTGCTGGAGGCGTCTCTACAGACACCCTGGTTCGATTCCAGGCTGTATCACAACCGGCCGTGATTGGGAGCCCCGTAGGGCGGCGCACAATTTGCCCAGTGTCATCCAGGTTTGGCCGGAGTAGGCCGTCATTATAAACCAGAATTTGTTCTTAAACTCACGTGCCTAGTTAAACAAAGGTTACATTAAAGTAATAATCAAGTAGTCCACTATAGGGAATAGGGGGCCATTTGGCACCCGACCTCTGTTGAATGCAGCCCAACAGAACATATCCCATATCTCCATCCCCATCTAAATGATATTAACCGTCTGGTCTGACTAATTATGTTAACCGTCTGGTCTGACTGATTAAAAATGCATAAGAAATGTCTGGGAAAATGAGAGTAGGGTTTAGGTCTGAAAGCCGGAAGGAAGGAAGGGAGAGGGTCGATACATGGCTGGTTGTGTGTGTGTGTGTCTGTGTGCGTGTGTGCGTGTGCGTGTGCGTGTGCGTGTGCGTGTGCGTGTGCGTGTGTCTGTGTGTGTGTGTAGCGTAGTGTCTATCTCATTCCAGCAGTTAGGACAGAGGGCTAAGATTGTCCCTGCCTGATTCTAAAATCTGCATATGTACATATTCACATATTTTCCGTACTTATTCATATATTTGCTGGATATATTCATATATTTGCCATATATATTTATATATTTGCTGTACATATTCATATATTTGCCATACATATTCATATATTTGCCGTATATATTCATATATTTGCCGTAGATATTTATATATTTGCTGTACATATTCATATATTTGCCATATATATTTATATATTCATATATTTGCCATATATATTTATATATTTATATATTTGCCATATATATTTATATATTTGCTGTATATATTCTTATATTTGCGGTATATATTTATATATTCATATATTTGCCATATATATTCATATATTTGCCGTATATATTCATATATTTGCCCTATATATTTGCCGTATATATATATATATATATATATATTTGCCGTATATATTCATATATTTGCCATATATATTTATATATTTGCTGTACATATTCATATATTTGCCATATATATATTTGCTATACATATTCATATATTTGCCATATATATCAATATATTTGCCGTATATATCTATATATTTGCCGTATATATTTATATATTTATATATGTGCTGTACATATTCATATATTTTCAATTTGTAAGTCGCTCTGGATAAGAGCGTCTGCTAAATGACTTAAATGTAAATGTAAATGTAATATTTGCTGTACATATTCATATATTTGTCATATATATTTATATATTTGCTGTACATATTCATATATTTGCCATATATATATATATACATATTTGCCGTATATA
This sequence comes from Oncorhynchus keta, assembly GCF_023373465.1. Taxonomy (NCBI): domain Eukaryota; kingdom Metazoa; phylum Chordata; class Actinopteri; order Salmoniformes; family Salmonidae; genus Oncorhynchus; species Oncorhynchus keta. The sequence continues at coordinate 81,953,942 of NC_068439.1, read as the reverse complement.
TCTATATATTTGCTGTATATATTCATATATTTGCCATATATATCTATATATTTGCCGTACATAGTTATTTTTATAGTTTTGTATAGACTCTAGGTTGATGTAACAGAAATACAGCTCATTTTATAATCTGTCTATTTCGCAAAGTCTTAATGAGAACTTTAATTTAGTTGACAATCCTCTACTTTCATCAGTCTGGATGGGGTTGGGGTATTCCAATGCCATCAGACACACATAACTGCACCACCTATCACACTTTCACAAAACAACATGAAGACATGGCTAAAGGTCAGTCAGATTTGTGATCATAATCCCTAGCTGTGTGTTGCCGCTTTCCATGTCGTCTGTTGTCTGTAGCTAGTAGTGTGGAAACACTGTTGCTTTTCTGAATTTTATCTTGCTGCTTTTTGTTCTATGTTGCTCTGTCTGTATGCTACGTCTTGCTTGTCCTATGTTGCTCTGTCTGCATGCTACGTCTTGCTTGTTCTATGTTGCTCTGTCTGTATGCTACGTCTTGCTTGTTCTATGTTGCTCTGTCTGTATGCTACGTCTTGCTTGTTCTATGTTGCTCTGTCTGTATGCTACGTCTTGCTTGTTCTATGTTGCTCTGTCTGTATGCTACGTCTTGCTTGTTCTATGTTGCTCTGTCTGCATGCTACGTCTTGCTTGTTCTATGTTGCTCTGTCTGTATGCTACGTCTTGCTTGTTCTATGTTGCTCTGTCTGCATGCTACGTCTTGCTTGTCCTATGTTGCTCTGTCTGTATGCTACATCTTGCTTGTTCTATGTTGCTCTGTCTGTATGCTACGTCTTGCTTGTTCTATGTTGCTCTGTCTGTATGCTACGTCTTGCTTGTTCTATGTTGCTCTGTCTGTATGCTACGTCTTGCTTGTTCTATGTTGCTCTGTCTGTATGCTACATCTTGCTTGTCCTATGTTGCTCTGTCTGTATGCTATGTCTTGCTTGTCCTATGTTGCTCTGTCTGCATGCTATGTCTTGCTTGTCCTATGTTGCTCTGTCTGTATGCTACGTCTTGCTTGTCCTATGTTGCTCTGTCTGTATGCTACGTCTTGCTTGTCCTATGTTGCTCTGTCTGTATGCTATGTCTTGCTTGTTCTATGTTGCTCTGTCTGTATGCTACGTCTTGCTTGTTCTATGTTGCTCTGTCTGTATGCTACGTCTTGCTTGTTCTATGTTGCTCTGTCTGTATGCTACGTCTTGCTTGTTCTATGTTGCTCTGTCTGTATGCTATGTCTTGCTTGTTCTATGTTGCTCTGTCTGTATGCTACGTCTTGCTTGTTCTATGTTGCTCTGTCTGTATGCTACGTCTTGCTTGTTCTATGTTGCTCTGTCTGTATGCTACGTCTTGCTTGTTCTATGTTGCTCTGTCTGTATGCTACGTCTTGCTTGTTCTATGTTGCTCTGTCTGTATGCTACGTCTTGCTTGTTCTATGTTGCTCTGTCTGTATGCTACGTCTTGCTTGTCCTATATTGCTCTGTCTGCATGCTACGTCTTGCTTGTTCTATGTTGCTCTGTCTGTATGCTACGTCTTGCTTGTTCTATGTTGCTCTGTCTGTATGCTACGTCTTGCTTGTCCTATGTTGCTCTGTCTGTATGCTATGTCTTGCTTGTCCTATGTTGCTCTGTCTGTATGCTACGTCTTGCTTGTCCTATGTTGCTCTGTCTGTATGCTACGTCTTGCTTGTTCTATGTTGCTCTGTCTGTATGCTACGTCTTGCTTGTTCTATGTTGCTCTGTCTGTATGCTACGTCTTGCTTGTTCTATGTTGCTCTGTCTGTATGCTACGTCTTGCTTGTTCTATGTTGCTCTGTCTGTATGCTACGTCTTGCTTGTTCTATGTTGCTCTGTCTGTATGCTATGTCTTGCTTGTTCTATGTTGCTCTGTCTGTATGCTATGTCTTGCTTGTTCTATGTTGCTCTGTCTGTATGCTACGTCTTGCTTGTTCTATGTTGCTCTGTCTGTATGCTACGTCTTGCTTGTTCTATGTTGCTCTGTCTGTATGCTACGTCTTGCTTGTTCTATGTTGCTCTGTCTGTATGCTACGTCTTGCTTGTTCTATGTTGCTCTGTCTGTATGCTACGTCTTGCTTGTACTATGTTGCTCTGTCTGCATGCTACGTCTTGCTTGTCCTATGTTGCTCTGTCTGTATGCTACGTCTTGCTTGTACTATGTTGCTCTGTCTGTATGCTACGTCTTGCTTGTCCTATGTTGCTATGTCTGCATGCTACGTCTTGCTTGTCCTATGTTGCTATGTCTGTATGCTACGTCTTGCTTGTCCTATGTTGCTATGTCTTGCTTGTCCTATGGTGCTATTGTCTATATTGTAATTGCTTTTTAATAACCTGCTCAGGGACTGTTGTTGCTAGCCGGCTGGCTTGTTCTATGTCACTCTGTCTGTAAACGTTGATTAATGTGTACTGTCCCTGTAAAAATAAAATAAATTGTTTTCAATAACCATGCCCAGGGACACACAGAAAACAGACACACAGACTGGCACAGAAAGACAGACAGACTTTTACTGAAACGTTGATTAAGACAGACTGTCCCTGTAAAAATAAAATAAACTCACAACAGAGACACAGACACACACAGACAGACACACAGACACACAGACACACAGACAGACAGACACACACAGACACACAGACACACAGACACACAGAGACAGACAGACACACACACACACAGACACACAGACAGACACACACACAGAGACAGACACAGACACACAGACAGACAGACACACAGAGACAGACAGACACACACAGACACACAGACACACAGACACACAGACAGACAGACAGACAGACACACAGACAGACAGACACACAGACACACAGACAGACAGACACACAGACAGACACACACACAGACACACAGACACACAGACACACACAGACACACACACACACCCTCTGCTCGTTCCCTCATCTCCTTGTGGTAACTCGGCACCGTGTTTTATCCAACCAGGACTATTGATGGAGATCGGGTCATAATATATTATGTATATTATTATTATTATTATATGTATATATATATTATAATAGCCGTGATTCTGCGCATGCTGACAGCAACTTGTTTTGAGTTTTATTCACTTTATTCTATTTCCATTGTGTTAACATCAAAGACATGAGAAGTTAAGGCTATTTTCTCAGTCTTTTTACGCACAAAATAAATCCCTCTTATTTAGAAAGATATAAGGACTAAAAAAGGTCAGCTGGGGGTCAGGAGACGGTCCCCGGGAGGTCAGAGGTCAGGAGATGGTAAAGGAGAACGGTAAAGGTGCACACTCAGAAAGGACAGTTCAAAGGATCCCAGACAGTCTCATGTCACTGTAGGTCTCACTATCTGTCTCTTTCTTAGACAGTCCTTTTGCACAATACTGGTAGAACTGGGTGGTACACAATCATTTCAAAACATTCAAATAAAGATAAAGATTATATACAGTTATCTTCTCCTCTATTTCCTGTGTTCCTATAGGTTGCTGAGCAGGATGCCCTCTGACCTCCAGGAGCGTCACCTGACCTCCAGCTGCGGCTCCTATATCAAGACTGAGCCCTCCTCCCCCTCCTCCTCATTGGTTGACACCATCAACCACCACAGCCCCTCGGCCAATAGCGACGTCAGCGGCAGTCACATCAACGTAAACAACCTCAACGGACGCTCGCACGTCCTCGACTCCCAGCCCATGTTCAACCCGGGCATGCTGGGAGGGGGCGGAGCCTGTCTCCGGAGGTATGACGACTGCGGAGAGGGCGTGGCGGATGATTCTCCAATCAAGTGCGAGTATATGTTGAATGCGATACCAAAAAGGCTGTGTCTGGTGTGTGGGGATATCGCATCAGGTTACCACTATGGGGTCGCCTCCTGCGAGGCCTGCAAAGCCTTCTTCAAAAGGACCATACAAGGTATAGTACCACTCACTCCCTCCTTCACTCACTCACAGCGGTTCACCTCTCATGTACCTATCTGTTGAGGCCCCAGTACATTAACTGTTGGATGATCCTATGTGGTCCCTATGTGACTCAGTTGAGAGTTGCCAGGGTTACAGTCACAGATATACTAAACCAGTTGAGAGTTGCCAGGGTTACAGTCACAGATATACTAAACCAGTTGACAGTTGCCAGGGTTACAGTCACAGATATACTAAACCAGTTGAGAGTTGCCAGGGTTACAGTCACAGATATACTAAACCAGTTGAGAGTTGCCAGGGTTACAGTCACAGATATACTAAACCAGTTGACAGTTGCCAGGGTTACAGTCACAGATATACTAAACCAGTTGACAGTTGCCAGGGTTACAGTCACAGATATACTAAACCAGTTGAGAGTTGCCAGGGTTACAGTCACAGATATACTAAACCAGTTGAGAGTTGCCAGGGTTACAGTCACAAATATACTAAACCAGTTGACAGTTGCCAGGGTTACAGTCACTAAACCAGTTGACAGTTGCCAGGGTTACAGTCACAGATATACTAAACCAGTTGAGAGTTGCCAGGGTTACAGTCACAGATATACTAAACCAGTTGAGAGTTGCCAGGGTTACAGTCACAGATATACTAAACCAGTTGACAGTTGCCAGGGTTACAGTCACAGATATACTAAACCAGTTGAGAGTTGCCAGGGTTACAGTCACAGATATACTAAACCAGTTGACAGTTGCCAGGGTTACAGTCACAGATATACTAAACCAGTTGACAGTTGCCAGGGTTACAGTCACAGATATACTAAACCAGTTGACAGTTGCCAGGGTTACAGTCACAGATATACTAAACCAGTTGACAGTTGCCAGGGTTACAGTCACAGATATACTAAACCAGTTGACAGTTGCCAGTGTTACAGTCACAGATATACTAAACCAGTTGAGAGTTGCCAGGGTTACAGTCACAGATATACTAAACCAGTTGACAGTTGCCAGGGTTACAGTCATAGATATACTAAACCAGTTGCCAGGGTTACAGTCACAGATATACTAAACCAGTTGAGAGTTGCCAGGGTTACAGTCACAGATATACTTAACCAGTTGAACCAGGGTTGAGATATACTAAACCAGTTGGGAGTTGCCAGGGTTACAGTCACAGATATACTAAACCAGTTGACAGTTGCCAGGGTTACAGTCACAGATATACTAAACCAGTTGAGAGTTACCAGGGTTACAGTCACAGATATACTAAACCAGTTGAGAGTTGCCAGGGTTACAGTCACAGATATACTAAACCAGTTGACAGTTGCCAGGGTTACAGTCACAGATATACTAAACCAGTTGAGAGTTGCCAGGGTTACAGTCACAGATATACTAAACCAGTTGACAGTTGCCAGGGTTACAGTCACAGATATACTAAACCAGTTGAGAGTTACCAGGGTTACAGTCACAGATATACTAAACCAGTTGAGAGTTGCCAGGGTTACAGTCACAGATATACTAAACCAGTTGAGAGTTACCAGGGTTACAGTCACATATATACTAAACCAGTTGACAGTTGCCAGGGTTACAGTCATAGATATACTAAACCAGTAGAGAGTTACCACGGTTACAGTCACAGATATACTAAACCAGTTGAGAGTTGCCAGGGTTACAGTCACAGATATACTAAACCAGTTGAGAGTTGCCAGGGTTACAGTCACAGATATACTTAACCAGTTGACAGTTGCCTGGGTTACAGTCACAGATATACTAAACCAGTTGGGAGTTGCCAGGGTTACATTCACAGATATACTAAACCAGTTGAGAGTTGCCAGGGTTACAGTCACAGATATACTAAACCAGTTGAGAGTTGCCAGGGTTACAGTCACAGATATACTAAACCAGTTGAGAGTTGCCAGGGTTACAGTCACAGATATACTAAACCAGTTGAGAGTTGCCAGGGTTACAGTCACAGATATACTAAACCAGTTGAGAGTTGCCAGGGTTACAGTCACAGATATACTTAACCAGTTGAGAGTTGCCAGGGTTACAGTCACAGATATACTAAACCAGTTGAGAGTTGCCAGGGTTACAGTCACAGATATACTAAACCAGTTGAGAGTTGCCAGGGTTACAGTCACAGATATACTAAACCAGTTGAGAGTCGCCAGGGTTACAGTCACAGATATACTAAACCAGTTGAGAGTTGCCAGGGTTACAGTCACAGATATACTAAACCAGTTGAGAGTTGCCAGGGTTACAAAACCAGTTGCTTTGGATAAAAGTGTCTGCTAAATGCCATTTTTATTTCTATTTTTTTTAGTCAGCAGACGCTCTAATCCAGAGCAACATACAAGTAAGTAAAACGACGTCATATCATGAACATTACAAGTTTTACATCTTTCAACCCCCCCAAAAAGACGTTGCTAACGACATAATCAAATATTAGGTATAAAACAATCTTCTGCTCCGTTCCATTGGTCCCATTTTATTTGGATGGTCCGCATTGTCCATTTGTAGATGCTCTACTGGCTCAAATTAAGATCCTACGTCTGTCGTTGAAATGTTACTGATGGTCTGTAATAGTCTGTAGATGGGACTATCCATATAACAGAGATAACAGGCCCGTGTTGCCCCAATGACGTGTGTAGAGTTAGGGAAGTCATACCGTGTTGTAGTGAGTATTCATGTTTACCCAACTTTAAATACGCTGGGAATGATGTTGACGTTAGCTTTGTGTATGTGTGTGTGTGTGTGTTAGTTTATTGTTCACCCACCTGCAATTGCTAATAACCCATCCCAACCGCCTGACTATATGTGTAACGCTCGTCGTTGGAAGGAGTAGACAAAGGTGCAGCGTACATCTTTCTTTTATTGAGGCTCTGGACTGCCGACCATCGCTGGAGGCTCGTACTGCCGACCGTCGCTGGAGACTCCGGGCCATGGATCGTCACTGGAGGCTCCGGGCCATGGATCATCACTGGAGGCTTAGGGCCATGGATCATCACTGGAGGCTCCGGGCCATGGATCATCACTGGAGGCTTAGGGCCATGGATCGTCACTGGAGGCTCCGGGCCATGGATCATCACTGGAGGCTTAGGGCCATGGATCATCACTGGAGGCTTCGTGCGTGGAGCAGGCACAGGACATACCAGGCTGGAGACACGCACTGGAGGCCGGGTGCCAGGAGCTGGCACAGGATATCCTGGACCGAGGAGACTCACTGGAGACCAGGCGCGCTGAGCCGGTGCAGGATATCCTGGACCGAGGAGGCTCACTAGAGACCAGGCGCTCTGAGCCGACACCATCCGACCTGGACAGATGCCCACTTTCGCACGGCAAGTGTGGGGAGCTGGCACAGCACACACCGGACTGTGGATGTGTACTGGAGAACGCAAAACATGGTGCTGCCCGTATCACCACAAAACATGGTGCCTGCCTGACCACACGCTCCCCATGGGGAGTTGGCTCTGGTACAACCCCTGGCTCCGCCAACCACCCCGTGGTTGCGAACCCCGGAGTCTCCTCCTACGTCCAGGAGGTGCTCCACTCCCTTCTCTCCCGTGCCCCTGCTTCTCCTGGCCACGCTGCTTGGTCCGTTTGTGGTGGGATCTTCTGTAACGCTCGTCGTTGGAAGGAGTAGACCAAGGTGCAGCGTGGTAGGCGTACATCTTTATTTTATTGATGACCCCGAAAAACAACATATACAAACCAAAACGCACAGTTCTGTAGGGCTGGAAAGCAACTATACAAAAACAAGATCCCACAAACTAAGGTGGGCAAAAGGCTGCCTAAGTATGATCCCCAATCAGAGACAACGATAGACAGCTGCCTCTGATTGGGAACCATACACAGCCAACAAAGAAATAGACAACATAGATTGCCCACTCTAGTCACACCCTGACTTAACCAAATAGAGAATTAAAAGATCTCTTAAGGTCAAGGTGTGACAATATGTGACAAAGTGAAAATCTGAGGCTCGTACCCGACCCTGACCTGCTAATATAGAACATGAGCTGTAGGCCCAACTAGGTCTCACAGTCTTACGTCAGAATTAGACTCATCCATTTTTCTCAAACATAAAATTTCGAAGATGTTGCAAATGTGTTTAATTAAGTTTAGGCATCTACAGGATCGGTAAGTAACAAGAAAAATTCCCAGGATATCGACGTATCTGATATTGGCAGAAAGCTTAAATCCTTGTTAATCTAACTGCACTGTCCAATTTACAGTAGCTATTACAGTGAAATAATACCATGCTATTGTTTGAGGAGCGTGCACAGTTATGAACTTGAAAAGTTATTAATAAACAAATTAGGCACATTTGGGCAGTCTTGATACAAAACTTTGAACAGAAAGGCAATGGTTCATTGGATCAGTCGAAAACTTTGAACATACACTGCTGCCATCTTGTGGCCAAAATCTAAATTGCACCTGGGCTGTAATAATACATTATGACCATGCTCTTACACCTCAAAGGTGATAAAAAAAATGCATGTTTTTTTCTTTGTATTATCTTTTACCAGATCTAATGTGTTATATTCTCCGACATTGATTTCACATTTCCACAAACTTCGAAGTGTTTACTTTCAAATATTATCATGAATATGCATATGCTTGCTTCAAGTCCTGAGCAACAGGCAGTTAAATTTGGATGTGTCATTTTTTGGCGAAAATTAAATTTAAAAAAATCCTTAAGATGAAAGAAAATCTCTAAAACAACTTTCTATCGCTGGATTCAAACTTGCAACCTTTGGTATCAGAGGCAGATGCTTATCTTCACACACAAAGTATGTCACATTTTAAAAAGATCAATTATGGAAGTGGGCGGTGTTCAGCCATAATTTCAACTTTGTGGCTGTGTTAACAAGTGACGACCAGGGAGAATGCTTTTGCAAGCAAAGGACGTAGCCTGATGACGAAATGCTTTACTCAGTGAGGTCACTCCTATAGAATTATACTGTATGGTCACTCCCACAGAGGCCAAATCTGAAGGGTTGATATCCTAGGCTTATATGTGCTGTGTGTTCAATAGCCTGTTGATGACGTTACACCAAGAAACACTTACCTTGATGAAAGCCCCCAACCTAAAGAAACAATGACCTTGATTAAAGCCCCCAACATCAGGAAATTTAAAGTGGCTTTCTTCTGGAACCAAGTTACAGCTTCCTCAGTACATAAACACCCACACAACAATATAACAAGTCATACTGTGGGGTGTTGGACCCAGTCAGGTCTCTATATAACAATATAACAAGTCATACTGTGGGGTGCTGGACCCAGTCAGGTCTTTATATAACAAGTCATACTGTGGGGTGCTGGACCCAGTCAGGTCTTTATATAACAAGTCATACTGTGGGGTGCTGGACCCAGTCATATATAACAAGTCATACTGTGTGTGGGGTGTTGGACCCAGTCAGGTCTTTATATAACAAGTCATACTGTGGGGTGTTGGACCCAGTCAGGTCTTTATATAACAAGTCATACTGTGGGGTGCTGGACCCAGTCAGGTCTTTATATAACAAGTCATACTGTGGGGTGTTGGACCCAGTCAGGTCTTTATATAACAAGTCATACTGTGGGGTGTTGGACCCAGTCAGGTCTTTATATAACAAGTCATACTGTGGGGTGTTGGACCCAGTCAGGTCTTTATATAACAAGTCATACTGTGGGGTGTTGGACCCAGTCAGGTCTTTATATAACAAGTCATACTGTGGGGTGTTGGACCCAGTCAGGTCTTTATATAACAAGTCATACTGTGGGGTGCTGGACCCAGTCAGGTCTTTATATAACAAGTCATACTGTGGGGTGCTGGACCCAGTCAGGTCTTTATATAACAAGTCATACTGTGGGGTGTTGGACCCAGTCAGGTCTTTATATAACAAGTCATACTGTGGGGTGCTGGACCCAGTCAGGTCTTTATATAACAAGTCATACTGTGGGGTGCTGGACCCAGTCAGGTCTTTATATAACAAGTCATACTGTGGGGTGCTGGACCCAGTCAGGTCTTTATATAACAAGTCATACTGTGGGGTGTTGGACCCAGTCAGGTCTTTATATAACAAGTCATACTGTGGGGTGCTGGACCCAGTCAGGTCTTTATATAACAAGTCATACTGTGGGGTGTTGGACCCAGTCAGGTCTTTATATAACAAGTCATACTGTGGGGTGCTGGACCCAGTCAGGTCTTTATATAACAAGTCATACTGTGGGGTGCTGGACCCAGTCAGGTCTTTATATAACAAGTCATACTGTGGGGTGCTGGACCCAGTCAGGTCTTTATATAACAAGTCATACTGTGGGGTGCTGGACCCAGTCAGGTCTTTATATAACAAGTCATACTGTGGGGTGCTGGACCCAGTCAGGTCTTTATATAACAAGTCATACTGTGGGGTGTTGGACCCAGTCAGGTCTTTATGTAACAAGTCATACTGTGGGGTGCTGGACCCAGTCAGGTCTTTATATAACAAGTCATACTGTGGGGTGTTGGACCCAGTCAGGTCTTTATATAACAAGTCATACTGTGGGGTGCTGGACCCAGTCAGGTCTTTATATAACAAGTCATACTGTGGGGTGTTGGACCCAGTCAGGTCTTTATATAACAAGTCATACTGTGGGGTGCTGGACCCAGTCAGGTCTTTATATAACAAGTCATACTGTGGGGTGTTGGACCCAGTCAGGTCTTTATGTAACAAGTCATACTGTGGGGTGCTGGACCCAGTCAGGTCTTTATATAACAAGTCATACTGTGGGGTGCTGGACCCAGTCAGGTCTTTATATAACAATATAACAAGTCATACTGTGGGGTGTTGGACCCAGTCAGGTCTTTATATAACAAGTCATACTGTGGGGTGCTGGACCCAGTCAGGTCTTTATATAACAAGTCATACTGTGGGGTGTTGGACCCAGTCAGGTCTTTATGTAACAAGTCATACTGTGGGGTGCTGGACCCAGTCAGGTCTTTATATAACAAGTCATACTGTGGGGTGCTGGACCCAGTCAGGTCTTTATATAACAAGTCATACTGTGGGGTGCTGGACCCAGTCAGGTCTTTATATAACAAGTCATACTGTGGGGTGCTGGACCCAGTCAGGTCTTTATATAACAAGTCATACTGTGGGGTGCTGGACCCAGTCAGGTCCTTGACACCTTCACCCACTCCCCCGCTGAAAGATCAGCCACAAAATGTTGGCACCATTGTAGTAGGTTGTAATCAAGCCCTGGTCTTCAGCATGGGAACGGAAGAGGACGACATGGTGAGGTCGTCTCAGGTTGGACTACTGAAGACCACCAGCGGTCCTCCTCTCTCCTCTGTGGCATTGAGTTGCCCATCACCAGTCCCTCCTTACTTCCTTTCCGCTTCTCCTCTGCTTCGTCGGAGGATAGATCTTAATGGAACTCATCTGTCTGATACCATAGGAGGGCTCAGTCAATAACAATCAGCATTGATGGGCCACTGTGACTAAAAACCTGGCTGTTCAGTGGGTGGGGGGTTAGTGTGTGTGGGGAAATCAGGGGTGGGTGGGAAATCAGGGGTGGTCAGTTAGGACACTAAGGCAATAACAATAGAAGAGAGAGAGAGAGAGAGAGAGAGAGAGAGAGAGAGAGAGAGAGTTGAGGAAAAAGAGAGAGATGAGGAAAGAGAGGGAGATGAGGAAAGAGAGGGAGATGAGTAGCGAGAGATGAGAGAGAGAAAGATACATTCTTGGCACTGGTTGAAAGGAGAGGCCCTCCTTCCTAATGGATTGGTGGTAGGGATGGTGGAGGACAAGGAGAGATCCAGCTAGAGTGGGGATGAGAAGGTGGAGCACAGCATTGCATAATAATATATCAACATTTAGAGGAAAAGAAGAGAGGTTAAGGAAGGGTAGAAGAGTGCCGGAGAGAGAAGAACGTCCTCTGAGGGGATAAAAAGATGGACAGGAGAGCTGATTAAAGTAAGGGGGTACTATAACCTTATAACCTTATGAAATAACCTGATACATTAAGGGGATATGTGAGGATACTCTGTTAGATTTGATGTTAACGTGATGTTTTATGGACAGGGTCAGAATGGACCTGTTTTTCCCTGCATCAGCTTACTGTTACAATAGGTTTAAATTATGGAATTATTACTACTGAAATGGTATTATTATTACTACAATTATGACATCATTACTATGGTTACGACATTATTACTATGGTTACGACATTATTACTACAGTTACGACATTGTTACTATGGTTACGGCATTATTACTATGGTTACGACATTATTGCAACAGTTATGACATTATTACTACGGTTATGACATTATTACAACAGTTTGACATTATTACTATGGTTATGACATTATTACTACGGTTACGACATTATTACTATGGTTACGACATGATTACAACAGTTTGACATTATCACTACAGTTACAAAATTATTACTATGGTTACGACATTATTACAACAGTTTGACAATATTACAATGGTTACGACATTATTATTACAGTTATGCCATCATTATTACTACTGAACAGACAGTATCATTGCCTCATTTTGACATTATAACTATGGTTACAACATTATTACAACAGTTTGACATTATTACTACAGGTATGACATTATTACTACAGTTGTGACATTATTACCACAGTTATGACATTATTACTACGGTTACAACATGATTACTACGGTTACAACATTATTACTATGGTTACAACATTATTACCACGGTTACAACATTATTACTACAGTTTAACATTATTACTATGGTCACAACATTATTACAACATTATTACAACAGTTTAACATTATTACTACGGTTACAACATTATTACAACAATTTAACATTATTACTACGGTCACAACATTATTACTAACAATTTGACATGATTATTATAACAGTTTCAAGTTTCAAGTTGTTAATGCCACAAGTATAGTGAAATGTATTTCTTGCCAACTCCTAAACTAAACTAATATCATTGATTCATTGAACTAACGACATTGTCCTGACAGTTATGACAATTGCATCAAGTTTCAGTGCCTACGAATGACTTACGAAATTCATAAACAACACCGTTCAGAAATATGTATTACACTAGATCAAGGTCGACAAGTGTTGATGAGCTGAATCAAGCGTGCTAGAGCTGGGCTTTGGGAGAAAACGTACAGTCATGCATTTCTTCAGGAACTAACTCTAGATCGTTTTTTACTAACCCCAAACGTCACGGCATAAAGGTTGTACCAACATCCTGGCGTCGAGCCACAGCCCCCACACAACACACACACACACACACACACACACACACACACACACACACACACACACACACACACACACACACACACACACACACACACACACACACACACACACACACACACACACACACACACACACACACACACACACACACACACACACACACACACACACAGCACCTGGCTCTTGTCATTAAATGCATCTTTAGTGTTGCAGAACGTAATTTTAAAAATGTTTAATCAACAGGGATTATTCCTGGTCTTTGAGGAGAGTTTAGTCATTGACTGTTTCTGTCTGAATGTAAAAGGTCTTTTTTTTTTTACACAAGAGTACATGTTCATCCTTCAACTTGAACTCTCAATGCACAAGAAGGAAGTAAACAGCAGGCCTCATCCTTCTGTTACCGCGGATAGGTCTGGTCTCCTGGATGTTTAGGGAGGGTGCATGATTACAATGCAGTGAATTATTCTCCAATCAAACTGCAGAGAGAGACGGACTTGAATATCGAGCGGCTTCGCTACATGACAGGTTACAGACGGGCCCTTTAGACTGGCAACAATAACAATAGGTCTGGGTCTGGGTCTGGGTCTGGTCTGGGTCTGGGTCTGGGCCTGGTCTGGGTCTGGGTCTGGTCTGGGTCTGGTCTGGGTCTGGTCTGGTCTAGATCTGGGTCTGGTCTGGGTCTGGGTCTGGTCTGGGTCTGGTCTGGGTCTGGTCTAGATCTGGGTCTGGTCTGGTCTAGATCTGGGTCTGGTCTGGGTCTGGGTCTGGTCTGGATCTGGGTCTGGTCTGGATCTGGGTCTGGTCTGGGTCTGGTCTGGTCTAGATCTGGGTCTGGTCTGGGTCTGGGTCTGGTCTGGGTCTGGGTCTGGTCTGGGTCTGGTCTGGGTCTGGGTCTGGATCTGGATCTGGGTCTGGTCTGACTCTGGGTATGGTCTGGGTCTGGTCTGGGTCTGGTCTGGATCTGGGTCTGGGTCTCGGTCTGTGTCTCGTCTGGCCTGGGTCTGGTCTGGCCTGGGTCTGGTCTGGGTCTAGATCTGGGTCTGGTCTGGTCTGGTCTGGTCTGGGTCTGGTCTGGTCTAGATCTGGGTCTGGTCTGGTCTAGATCTGGGTCGGGTCTGGGTCTGGGTCTGGTCTGGGTCTGGGTCTGGTCTAGATCTGGGTCTGGTCTGGTCTAGATCTGGGTCTGGTCTGGGTCTGGGTCTGGTCTGGCTCTGGGTCTGGTCTGGATCTGGGTCTGGTTCTGGGTCTGGGTCTGGGTCTGGGTCTGGGTCTGGGTCTGGGTCTGGGTCTGGGTCTGGATCTGGGTATGGTCTGGGTCTGGGTCTGGATCTGGATCTGGGTCTGGTCTTGATCTGGGTCTGGGTCTCGGTCTGTGTCTCGTCTGGCCTGGGTCTATTCTGGCCTGGGTCTGGTCTGGGTCTAGTCTAGGTCTGGTCTAGGTCTGGTCTGGGTCTGGTCTGGTCTGGTCTGGATCTGGATCTGGTCTGGGTCTGGATCTGGTCTGAATCTGGATCTGGGTCTGTCTGGGTCTATTCTGGCTCTGGTCTGGGTCTGGTCTGGGTCTGGGTCTGGGTCTGGGTCTGGGTCTGGGTCTGGGTCTGGGTCTGGGTCTGGGTCGGAATCTGGTCTGGATCTGGTCTGTCTTTCTTGAAATGGCAGCTGCCTGAAATCTACAGCATATACTCAGTTTGTTTTTTAGGCAACTGCTACTATTGCAATGGAAAGAGAGATCATCAACTGCTAATTTTGCAACAGAAAGAGAGATCATCAACTACTACTATTGTAATACATGGAAAGAGAGATCATCAACTGCTAATTTTGCAACGGAAAGAGAGATCATCAACTGCTACTATTGTAATACATGGAAAGAGAGATCATCATCTGCTAATTTTGCAACGGAAAGAGAGATCATCAACTGCTACTATTGTAACAGAAAGAGAGAAAGCACGTTTCTTACACAGGATGCATTTCAAAGTGCTTAACTAATAAAATAACACAAGGTGAAAAAGAGAAAACACAAAACGTTTCTATTCAACTATGAAATCAAGACAGATATGAATGAAATTAAGAGTTAAATTAAAATAACTGAATATGTGAGGGGTATGAGGGAAAAATAGAGCTGTCCAGTCACTAACCATGGTCTTGTCTTCTCTACTCTCTCCCCAGGGAACATAGAGCTGTCCAGTCACTAACCATGGTCTTCTCTACTCTCTCCCCAGGGAACATAGAGCTGTCCAGTCACTAACCATGGTCTTCTCTACTCTCTCCCCAGGGAACATAGAGCTGTCCAGTCACTAACCATGGTCTTCTCTACTCTCTTCCCAGGGAACATAGAGTACAGCTGTCCAGCCACTAACGACTGTCAAATCACCAAGAGGAGACGCAAGTCCTGCCAGGCCTGTCGCTTCATGAAGTGTCTCAAAGTGGGCATGCTCAAGGAGGGTGAGTCCATATCCCTCGAACCATTTGTCTCTCTCTGTCTGTCTCTCTCTGTCTCGCTCTGTCTCTCTCTGTCTCGCTCTGTCTCTCTCTGTCTCTGTCTGTCTCGCTCTGTCTCTCTCTGTCTCTCTCTTTCTGTCTCGCTCTGTCTCTCTTTGTATCTTTCTGTCTCTCTCTCTCTTATCGCTTTCTATAGCTGTCTGTCTCTGTCTCTTTCTGTCTCGCTCTGTCTCTCTCTGTCTCTTTCTGTCTCTCTCTTTCTGTCTCTCTCTGTCTGTCTCTCTTTGTCTCTCTCTGTCTGTCTCTCTTTGTCTCTTTCTGTCTCTCTCTCTTCTCGCTTTCTATTGCTGTCTGTCCATCCTTTTTTTTCAGTTGTTTGGTCAGTCAAAAGGGTCAAATGGTCAAAAGTGTCTCTGTATACGAACGGGATGATATTTTCAGAAGTTCCAAAAGGGTATTGTAGGAAGGCTAGCTGCAGCTAGTGAGATACCGTGACATCATCTCTTAGCCTGACACGCGGCTCTGTAGGCCTTGTACGGCCCGGGCTATCTGTTCTGCTGAGGAGATCCATCCCTCCCTACCTCTATACAGTCTGACTGAGGGACAGAGGAAATGTGTAACAGTTTTCCCCATGAGCTCGCTCTCTCTCTCTCTCTCTCTCTCTCTCTCTCTCTCTCTCTCTCTCTCTCTCTCTCTCTCTCTCTCTCTCTCTCTCTCTCTCTCTCTCTCTCTCTCTCTCTCTCTCTCTCTCTCTCTCTCTCTCTCTGTCTCTCTCTATTGCGTATTGTCTCTCTCTATTGCTCTCTCTAAGCGTATTGATCCATTAAAATGTTTTCCCAACATCCCAAGTCACTTCCTGCTTGTGATATTGTTCCATTCCTGTTACAGTTCCCCTGGAGAGGTTCTGGATTCACAAGTAAAGGTTTACAGGTTGGAACAGAGATATAAGTTGGCCCTTTAAAGTATGTGGACATGAGGCATACAGTATATGGACAAATTAAAAAACACATTTCATTTGTGTGGTTGATTTCCAATGGATTGGTCTAGATAGATTCAGTTGTGTGAAGTGGTACCCTATCCCCTACGTAGTGCACTGCTTTTACAGTCCAGATATGGGCGCTGGCCAAAAGAAGTGCACTATATGGAACAGCAGGGACTGTCACAAAACACAGGCACATTTTACCTTTATTTAACTAGGCAAGTCAGTTAAAGAACAGTGGGTTGACTGCCTTGTTCAGGGATTCCATCTTGCAACACTTTAACCACCTGCCGCCCAGCACATGCATACATACACTCACACACACACACACATAACATACCCACGACACACACACACATAACATACCCACTACACACACACACCATAACATACCCACGACACACACACACACATAACATACCCACGACACACACACACACATAATATACGCACTACACACATACACATAACATACGCACTACACACACACGATAACATACACACTACACACACACACACATAATATACGCACTACACACATACACATAACATACGCACTACACACACACGATAACATACACACTACACACACACACATAACATACGCACTACACATATAACATACACATAACATACACACTACACACACGATAATATACGCACCACACACACACATACACATTACATACGCACTACACACACACGATAATATACGCACTACACACATACACATAACATACGCACTACACACACACACGATAATATACGCACTACACACATACACATAACATACGCACTACACACACACGATAACATACACACTACACACACACACACGATAATATACGCACGACACACACAATAACATACGCACTACACACACACACACACACACGATAATATACGCACACACACACACACACACTACACACACACACATAACATACGCACACACATAACATACGCACTACACACACACACGATAACATACACACTACACACACACACACGATAATATACGCACGACACACACACACACAATAACATACGCACTACTCACACACACACTACACACACACATAATAAACCCCAGGAAGAGTAGCTGCTGCCTTGGCAGGAACTAATGGGGGTCTATAATAAACCCCAGGAAGAGTAGCTGCTGCCTTGACAGGAACTAATGGGGTCTATAATAAACCCCAGAAAGAGTAGCTGCTGCCTTGGCAGGAACTAATGGGGATCCATAATAAACCCCAGGAAGAGTAGCTGCTGCCTTGGCAGGGAAGTAATGGGGGTCTATAATAAACCCCAGGAAGAGTAGCTGCTGCCTTGGCAGGAACTAATGGGGGTCTATAATAAACCCCAGGAAAAGTAGCTGCTGCCTCGGCAGGAACTAATGGGGGTCTATAATAAACCCCAAGAAGAGTAGCTGCTGCCTTGGCAGGAACTAATGGGGGTCTATAATAAACTCCACGAAGAGTAGCTGCTGCCTTGGCAGGAACTAATGGGGATCCATAATAAACCCCAGGAAGAGTAGCTGCTGCCTTGGCAGGAACTAATGGGGTCTATAATAAACCCCAGGAAGAGTAGCTGCTGCCTTGACAGGAACTAATGGGGATCCATAATAAACCCCAGGAAGAGTAGCTGCTGTCTTGACAGGAACTAATGGGGATCCATAATAAACCCCAGGAAGAGTAGCTGCTGCCTTGGCAGATGGGAACTAATGGGGGTCTATAATAAACCCCAGGAAGAGTAGCTGCTGCCTTGACAGGAACTAATGGGGGTCTATAATAAACCCCAGGAAGAGTAGCTGCTGCCTTGACAGGAACTAATGGGGGTCTATAATAAACCCCAGGAAGAGTAGCTGCTGCCTTGGCAGGAACTAATGGGGATCCATAATAAACCCCAGGAAGAGTAGCTGCTGCCTTGGCAGGAACTAATGGGGGTCTATAATAAACCCCAGGAAGAGTAGCTGCTGCCTTGACAGGAACTAATGGGGGTCTATAATAAACCCCAGGAAGAGTAGCTGCTGCCTTGGCAGGAACTAATGGGGATCCATAATAAACCCCAGGAAGAGTAGCTGCTGCCTTGACAGGAACTAATGGGGGTCTATAATTAATAAACCCCAGGAAGAGTAGCTGCTGCCTTGGCAGGAACTAACGGGGGTCTATAATAAACCCCGCGAAGAGTAGCTGCTGCCTTGGCAGGAACTAATGGGGATCCATAATAAACCCCACGAAGAGTAGCTGCTGCCTTGACAGGAACTAATGGGGATCCATAATAAACCCCAGGAAGAGTAGCTGCTGCCTTGACAGGAACTAATGGGGATCCATAATAAACCCCAGGAAGAGTAGCTGCTGCCTTGGCAGGAACTAATGGGGGTCTATAATAAACCCCAGGAAGAGTAGCTGCTGCCTTGACAGGAACTAATGGGGATCCATAATAAACCCCAGGAAGAGTAGCTGCTGCCTTGGCAGGAACTAATGAGGATCCATAATAAACCCCAGGAAGAGTAGCTGCTGCCTTGGCAGGAACTAATGGGGGTCTATAATAAACCCCAGGAAGAGTAGCTGCTGCCTTGGCAGGAACTAATGGGGGTCTAAAATAAACCCCAGGAAGAGTAGCTGCTGTCTTGGCAGGAATGAATGGGGGTCTATAATAAACCCCCAGGAAGAGTAGCTGCTGCCTGGGCAGGAACTAATAGGGATCCATAATAAACCCCAGGAAGAGTAGCTGCTGCCTTGGCAGGAACTAATGGGGATCCATAATAAATACCAGGAAGAGAAGCTGCTGCCTTGACAGGAACTAATGGGGATCCATAATAAACCCCAGGAAGAGTAGCTGCTGCCTTGACAGGAACTAATGGGGATCCATAATAAACCCCAGGAAGAGCAGCTGCTGCCTTGGCAGGAACTAATGGGGGTCTATAATAAACCCCAGGGAGAGTAGCTGCTGCCTTGACAGGAACTAATGGGGATCCATAATAAACTCCAGGAAGAGTAGCTGCTGCCTTGGCAGGAACTAATCGGGGTCTATAATAAACCCCAGGAAGAGTAGCTGCTGCCTTGACAGGAACTAATGGGGATCCATAATAAACCCCAGGAAGAGTAGCTGCTGCCTTGACAGGACCTAATGGGAACCCCTCATAAATACAAATAAATATATAGGGAATAGGACAATATACCCAATCACAGACACAGTAATTATACACCACTGTCAACGCTCTCCCGTTCGGTATGAAACTATGGAACCAGCCGACAAGCCGACAAACAGACCGTTAAATACCGTGTGGAGCCAGATCGTGTGTCAGCTTCTTGGTAGTCGTTCGTCAGTGGGCCTATAACTCACATTTAACAACATAGCTGTGTGTGTGTCTATCAACAACAACAACAGACAACTAGGTCATACCACAGGTCATTGTTCTGTCGTAACCACCCCTATGTATAACCGATCCACCGAACCATGTGTCCATCCATCCGTCCCACTGGAAAGTGTCCCTCCTCCCCTGCCTTAGTTTTGACACCGGACCAAAACAAACAAAGTTTAAAGCTATAAAGCTCAACCTATTATCTGCCCTCTTCTCACTAGATACACTGATACTGTAACACCACTGCCTTGATGCAGACAGAGTGTGAAGGGAATCCTGCCTCTCCGGCCCACAGCCCTCTTCTCACTAGATACACTGATACTGTCAGCCACTGCCTTGATGCAGACAGAGTGTGAAGGGAATCCTGCCTCTCCGGCCCACAGCCCTCTTCTCACTAGATACACTGATACTGTCAGCCACTGCCAGCGGGCGAGAGTTGAGTTGTCACAAATGGCACCCTATTTCATGTATAATACACCACTTTTGATGAAGAGGTTGGCGGTAGGTGGGTCTCTGAAAATGACGGTGTTACACTGAAAACAGAAATAGGACATGGAATGGCGACACAACCCTCTCAGACTTCAGGCTTTGATCATGGTGTCAGGGAGGGAATCTAGAGGTGCCCTAAAATGTACTGTTGTAATCAC
Source organism: Oncorhynchus keta (assembly GCF_023373465.1). NCBI lineage: Eukaryota > Metazoa > Chordata > Actinopteri > Salmoniformes > Salmonidae > Oncorhynchus > Oncorhynchus keta. The sequence goes on along the minus strand of NC_068439.1, from coordinate 81,933,355 downwards.
ACACAGAGCAGGGTGGCAACGTGATCAAGATCAAGACCTGATCACAATGTGAAAATGCAAACACTGAGAGTGTCTTGCCATTGGAAATTGATACATACACTGTATATACAAAAGTATGTGGACACCACTTCAAATTAGTGGATTTGTGGAGTCATGATAATCTCCATAGAAACACATTGTCAGTGGAATGGCCTTACTGAAGAGCTCAGTGACTGTCAACGTGGCACCGTCATAGGATGTCACCTTTCCAACAAGTCAGTTTGTCAAATTTCTGCCCTACTAGAGCTGCCCCGGTCAACCGTAAGAGCTGTTATTGTGAAGTGGAAACGTCTAGGAGCAACAACGGCTCAGCCGCAAAGTGGTAGGTCACACAAGCTCACAGACCGGGTCCGCCGAGTGCTGAAGCTCATAAGAAATAGTTTGCCCTCGGTCACAACACTCACTTCCAAGTTCCAAACCGCGTCTGGAAGCGACGTCAAGAACTGTTCGTCGCGATCTTCATGAAATGGGTTTCCATGGCCGAGCAGCCGCACACAAGACTAAGATCACCATGCGCAACTCCAAGTGTCGACTGGAGTGATGTGAAGCTCGTTGCCACTGGACTCTGCTGCAGCGAAATGTGTTCTCTGGAGTGATGAATCACGCTTTACCATCTGGCAGTCCCACGGGCAACTCTGGGTTTGGCGGATGCCAGGAGAATGCTACATGTCCCAATGCATAGTGCCAACTGTAAAGTTTGGTGGAGGAGGAATAATGGTCTGGGGCTGTTGTTCATGGTTCAGGCCCCTTAGTTCCAGTGAAGGTAGATCTTAACACAACAGCATACAATGATGTTCTAGGTGATTCTGTGTTTCCAACTTTGCGGCAACAGTTTGGGAAATAGCGAACTGTTTCAGCATGACAATGTCCCCTTGCACAAAGCGAGGTCCGTGCACAAAGCGAGGTGCACAAAGCGAGGTCCGTGCACAAAGCGAGGTCCGTGCACAAAGCGAGGTCCGTGCACAAAGCGAGGTCCGTGCACAAAGCGAGGTCCGTGCACAAAGCGAGGTCCGTGCACAAACTGAACACTGACTGTGAGCCCGGCCTAATCGCACCAACATCAGTGCCCGACCACACCAATGCTCTTGTGGCTGAATGGAAGCAAGTCCCCTCAGCAATGTTCAAACATCTAGTGGAAAGCCTTCCCAGAAGAGTGGAGGCTGTTATAGCAGCAATGTTCCTACATCTAGTGGAAAGCCTTCCCAGAAGAGTGGAGGCTGTTATAGCAGCAATGTTCCAACATCTAGTGGAAAGCCTTCCCAGAAGAGTGGAGGCTGTTATAGCAGCAATGTTCCAACATCTAGTGGAAAAGCCTTCCCAGACGAGTGGAGGCTGTTATAGCAGCAAAATGTTCAAACATTTAATGGAAAGCCTTAAGAAGATGGAGGCTGTTTAGCAGCAATGTTCCAACATCTACAGTGGAAAGCCTTCCCAGAAGAGTGGAGACTGTTATAGCGCAATGTTACCATCTGAGTGGAAGGACCCATTTTTCTCATGATTTTTAGAATGAGATGTTTAGCAGCAATGTTCTTTTTGGTCATCTGGTGAAAGCATTTCCCAGAAATGATATTGGGCAAGGGATGTTTCAGTTTCACACAAACAAATTAAAAGTATTTAGTCAAAATTCATCAGATATAAAATAACTGTGTTATTGTGCTGTAATATTGTGCAAAAGTGAGCATTTC
>NC_068439.1:81914131-81926631 GCF_023373465.1 Oncorhynchus keta | reverse complement strand
ATATTGTGTTATATTCTCCTACATTCCTTTCACATTTCCACAAACATCAAAGTGTTTCCTTTCAAATGGTACCAAGAATATAAATATCCTTGCTTCAGGTCCTGAGCTACAGACAGTTAGATGTCATTTCAGGCAAAAATTGAAAAAAAGAGGCGGATCCTTGAGAGGAAATAAAATCTCTAAAACAACTAATAACTCACAGATTATTGTATTTTTCTTGTCTATATTGAATGCATAATTTAAACATTCACAGTGTATGTTGGAAAAAGTATGTGAACCCCCCCAAGGCTAATGACTTCTCCAAAAGATCATTGGAGTCAGGACTCAGCTAATCTGGAGTCCAATCAATGAGACGAGATTGGAGATGTTGGTTAGAGCTGCCTTGCCCTATAAAAAACACTCACACAAGTGTAAGTTTAACAAGACATTTTGGAAGATAATTTTAGGCTATTTGTCTGCCAATTGAAGCTAAACAGAATTTGGGTGATACAACAGGACAACGACCCAAAAGACTGAAGTAAATCAACTACAGAATGTCTTCAACAGAAGAAAATACACCTCCTGGAGTGGCCAAGTCAGAGTCCTGACCTCAACCTGATTGAGATGCTGTGGCACGACCTCATGACCAGTTCACACCAGACCTCCCAAGAATATTGCTGAACTGAAATAGTTTTGTAAAGAGGAATGGTCCAAAATTCCTCCTGACCGTTGTGCAGGTCTGATCCGCAACTACAGAAAACGTTTGGTTGAGGTTATTGCTGCCAAAGGAGGGTCAACCAGTTATTAAATCCAAGGGTTCACATACTTTTCCCACCCTGCACTGTGAATGTTTCCACTGTGTGTTCAATATAGACATGAACATGTATAATTGTTTGTGTGATAATAGTCTATTGTTGTGACCTAGATGAAGCTCTGATCAAATGTGATGACATATTTAAGCAGAAATCCAGGTTTTCCCAATTGGGAACACATACTTTTTCTTGCCATTGTATATTCTGTCCTTGCTGTGTGCTCATTATTAAATTTGTTCACACTTGTGATTTGATCTGGTACTGGTACTTCCTGTATATAGCTAAAGCTTGATCTGGTACTTCCTGTATATAGCTCCACATTTATCTGGTACTTCCTGTATATAGCTCCACATTGATCTGGTACTTCCTGTATATAGCTCCACATTGATCTGGTACTCCCTGTATATAGCTCCACATTGATCTGGTACTCCCTGTATATAGCTCCACATTGATCTGGTACTCCCTGTATATAGCTCCACATTGATCTGGTACTGGTACTTCCTGTATATAGCTCCACATTTATCTGGTACTTCCTGTATATAGCTCCACATTGATCTGGTACTTCCTGTATATAGCTCCACATTGATCTGGTACTGGTACTCCGTGTATATGGCTCCACATTGATCTGGTACTGGTACTTCCTGTATATACCTCCACATTGATCTGATACTGGTACTTCCTGTATATAGCTCCACATTTATCTGTGTACTTCCTGTATATAGCTCCACATTGATCTGGTACTTCCTGTATATAGCTCCACATTGATCTGGTACTTCCTGTATATAGCTCCACATTGATCTGGTACTTCCTGTATATAGCTCCACATTGATCTGGTTCTAAGTGTATACGGCTCCACATTGATCTGGTACTTCCTGTATATAGCTCCACATTTATCTGGTACTTCCTGTATATAGCTCCACATTGATCTGGTACTTCCTGTATATAGCTCCACATTGATCTGGTACTTCCTGTATATAGCTCCACATTTATCTGGTACTTCCTGTATATAGCTCCACATTGATCTGGAATCCCTGTATATAGCTCCACATTGATCTGGTACTGGTACTCCGTGTATATGGCTCCACATTGATCTGGTACTGGTACTTCCTGTATATTGCTCCACATTGATCTGGTACTGGTACTTCCTGTATATAGGTCCACATTGATCTAGTACTGGTACTCCTGTATGGTAGCTCCACATTGATCTGGTACTGGTACTCCTGTATATACCTCCACATTGATCTGGTACTCCTGTATACAGCTCCACATTGATCTAGTACTGGTACTCCTGTATATAGCTCCACATTGATCTAGTACTGGTACTTCCTGTATATAGGTCCACATTGATCTAGTACTGGTACTCCCTGTATATAGCTCCACATTGATCTGGTACTCCCTGTATATAGCTCCACATTGATCTGGTACTGGTACTCCCTGTATATAGCTCCACATTGATCTGGTACTGGTACTCCCTGTATATAGGTCCACATTGATCTAGTACTGGGGGTCCTGTATATAGCTCCACATTGATCTGGTACTCCCTGTATGTAACTCCACATTGATCTAGTACTGGTACTTCCTGTATATAGGTCCACATTGATCTAGTACTGGTACTCCTGTATATAGCTGCACATTGATCTAGTACTGGTACTTCCTGTATATAGGTCCACATTGATCTAGTACTGGTACTCCTGTATATACCTCCACATTGATCTGGTACTCCCTGTATGTAACTCCACATTGATCTAGTACTGGTACTTCCTGTATATAGGTCCACATTGATCTAGTACTGGGCCCTGTATATAGCTGCACATTGATCTAGTACTGGTACTTCCTGTATATAGGTCCACATTGATCTAGTACTGGTACTCCCTGTATATAGCTGCACATTGATCTGGTACTCCCTGACATGTAGCTCCACATTGATCTGGTACTCCCTGTATATAGCTCCACATTGATCTGGTACTTCCTGTATATAGCTCCACATTGATCTGGTACTGGTACTTCCTGTATATAACTCCACATTGATCTGGTTACTGGTACTCCCTGTATATAGCTCCACATTGATCTAGTACTGGTACTTCCTGTATATAGGTCCACATTGATCTGGTACTGGTACTCCCTGTATATAGCTGCACATTGATCTGGTACTCCCTGTATGTAGCTCCACATTGATCTGGGCCCTGTATATGGCTCCACATTGATCTGGTACTTCCTGTATATAGCTCCACATTGATCTGGTACTGGTTTCCTGTATATAACTCCACATTGATCTGGTTACTGGTACTCCCTGTATATAGCTCCACATTGATCTGGTACTTCCTGTATATAGCTCCACATTGATCTGGTACTCCCTGTATATAGCTCCACATTGGTCTGGTACTCCTGTATATAGCTATCGCTTGCACAGTGCCACATTGATCTGGTACTCCCTGTATATAGCTCCACATTGATCTAGTACTCCCTGTATATAGCTCCACATTGATCTGGTACTTTCTGTATATAGCTCCACATTGATCTGGTACTTCCACAGACACTCACTATTCCCTAGAGTTAGTGCACTACTTTAGACCAGGACCTAAAGCTCTTATCAACAGTGGTTTAGGGAATAGGGCTCTTCTAAAGTAGTGCACTATATAGGGAATAGGGCTATGGTCTAAAGTAGTGCACTATATAGGGAATGGGCTCTGGTCAGAGGTAGTCCCACTATATAGGGAATAGGGCTCTGGTCTAAAAAAAATATAGGGAATAGGGCTCTGGTCTCAAGTAGTGCACTATGAGGGAATAGGGCTCTGGTCTAAAGAAGTGCACTTATAGGGAATAGGGCTCTGGTCTAAAGAAGTACACCATGAGGGAATAGGGCTCTGGTCTAAAGTAGTGCACTATGAGGGAATAGGTCTCTGGTCTAAAGAAGTGCACTATGAGGGAATAGGGTGATGGTCTATAGTAGTACCACTATATAGGGAATAGGGCTCTGGTCTAAAGTAGTGCACTATGAGGGAATAGGGCCCTGGTCTAAAGAAGTGCACTATATAGGGAATAGGGCCCTGGTCTAAAGAAGTACACCATGAGGGAATAGGGTTCCATATGGAACAAAGAAATTCACTGTCATGTGATGTAGGCAGGTGGGACATCCGTGGGCCAATCAGTGTCAAATCGAATCGAATTGTATTGGTCACATTGTCACATGGTTAGCAGATGTTAATGCGAGGGTAGCGAAATGCTTGTGCTTCTAGTTCCGTCAAAGTAGTAATAACCAACAAGTAATCTCACAATTTCACAACAACTACCTTATACACACAAGTGTAAAGGGATAAAGAATATGTACATAAAGATACATGGACAGAGTGTCCCACCTCAGCTGTAGATCTCTGCAGTTCATCCAGAGTGATCATGGGCCTCTTGGCTGCATCTCTGATCAGTCTTCTCCTTGTATGAGCTGAAAGTTTAGAGGGACGGCCAGGTCTTGGTAGATTTGCAGTGGTCTGATACTCCTTCCATTTCAATATTATCGCTTGCACAGTGCTCCTTGGGATGTTTAAAGAAAAAAATATTTTTGTATCCAAATCCGGCTTTAAACTTCTTCACAACAGTATCTCGGACCTGCCTGGTGTGTTCCTCGTTCTTCATGATGCTCTCTGCGCTTTTAACGGACCTCTGAGACTATCACAGTGCAGGTGCATTTATACGGAGACTTGATTACACACAGGTGTATCGTATTTATTTATCATCATTAGTCATTTAGGTCAACATTGGATCATTCAGAGATCCTCACTGAACTTCTGGAGAGAGTTTGCTGCACTGAACGTAAAGGGGCTGAATAATTTTGCACGCCCAATTTTTCAGTTTTAGATTTGTTAAAAAAGTTTGAAATATCCAATAAATGTCGTTCCACTTCATGATTGTGTCCCACTTGTTGTTGATTCTTCACAAAAAAATACAGTTTTATATCTTTATGTTTGAAGCCTGAAATGTGGCAAAAGGTCGCAAAGTTCATAGGGGGCCAGGAATACTTTCGCAAGGCACTGTATATGAATGAGTGATGGTACAGGCGACATAGGCAAGATGCAGTAGATGGTATAGCCATTCATTATCATGTGATATAGGGTTGATAAAGTGGCATTGTGGACATGATTATCATGATACAGGCCAGGGTTGAAGTAAATGGGCCATTCATTATCATGTGATACATAGGGTTGAGTATTATATTCATTATCATGTGATACAGGCCAGGGTTGATGGTATGGGCCAGTATATACATGTGGGCCATTCATTATATGATACAGGCCAGGGTTGAAGTGACTAGTGGGCCATTCATTATCATGTGATACAGGCCAGGGTTGAACGTCCGTGGGCCATTCATTATCATGTGATACAGGCCAGGGTTGAACGTCCGTGGGCCATTCATTATCATGTGATACAGGCCAGGGTTGAGCGTCCGTGGGCCATTCATTATCATGTGATACAGGCCAGGGTTGAAAGTCCGTGGGCCATTCATTATCATGTGATACAGGCCAGGGTTGAAAGTCCGTGGGCCATTCATTATCATGTGATACAGGCCAGGGTTGAACGTCCGTGGGCCATTCATTATCATGTGATACAGGCCAGGGTTGAACGTCCGTGGGCCATTCATTATCATGTGATACAGGCCAGGGTTGAAAGTCCGTGGGCCATTCATTATCATGTGATACAGGCCAGGGTTGAAAGTCCGTGGGCCATTCATTATCATGTGATACAGGCCAGGGTTGAAAGTCCGTGGGCCATTCATTATCATGTGATACAGGCCAGGGTTGAAAGTCCGTGGGCCATTCATTATCATGTGATACAGGCCAGGGTTGAACGTCCGTGGGCCATTCATTATCATGTGATACAGGCCAGGGTTGAACGTCCGTGGGCCATTCATTATCATGTGATACAGGCCAGGGTTGAACGTCCGTGGGCCATTCATTATCATGTGATACAGGCCAGGGTTGAACGTCCGTGGGCCATTCATTATCATGTGATACAGGCCAGGGTTGAACGTCCGTGGGCCATTCATTATCATGTGATACAGGCCAGGGTTGAACGTCCGTGGGCCATTCATTATCATGTGATACAGGCCAGGGTTGAACGTCCGTGGGCCATTCATTATCATGTGATACAGGCCAGGGTTGAACGTCCGTGGGCCATTCATTATCATGTGATACAGGCCAGGGTTGAACGTCCGTGGGCCATTCATTATCATGTGATACAGGCCAGGGTTGAACGTCCGTGGGCCATTCATTATCATGTGATACAGGCCAGGGTTGAACGTCCGTGGGCCATTCATTATCATGTGATACAGGCCAGGGTTGAACGTCCGTGGGCCATTCATTATCATGTGATACAGGCCAGGGTTGAAAGTCCGTGGGCCATTCATTATCATGTGATACAGGCCAGGGTTGAACGTCCGTGGGCCATTCATTATCATGTGATACAGGCCAGGGTTGAACGTCCGTGGGCCATTCATTATCATGTGATACAGGCCAGGGTTGAAAATCCGTGGGCCATTCATTATCATGTGATACAGGCCAGGGTTGAACGTCCGTGGGCCATTCATTATCATGTGATACAGGCCAGGGTTGAACGTCCGTGGGCCATTCATTATCATGTGATACAGGCCAGGGTTGAACGTCCGTGGGCCATTCATTATCATGTGATACAGGCCAGGGTTGAACGTCCGTGGGCCATTCATTATCATGTGATACAGGCCAGGGTTGAACGTCCGTGGGCCATTCATTATCATGTGATACAGGCCAGGGTTGAACGTCCGTGGGCCATTCATTATCATGTGATACAGGCCAGGGTTGAACATCCGTGGGCCATTCATTATCATGTGATACAGGCCAGGGTTGAACGTCCGTGGGCCATTCATTATCATGTGATACAGGCCAGGGTTGAACGTCCGTGGGCCATTCATTATCATGTGATACAGGCCAGGGTTGAACGTCCGTGGGCCATTCATTATCATGTGATACAGGCCAGGGTTGAACGTCCGTGGGCCATTCATTATCATGTGATACAGGCCAGGGTTGAACGTCCGTGGGCCATTCATTATCATGTGATACAGGCCAGGGTTGAACGTCCGTGGGCCATTCATTATCATGTGATACAGGCCAGGGAAAACGTCCGTGGGCCATTCATTATCATGTGATACAGGCCAGGGTTGAACATCCGTGGGCCATTCATTATCATGTGATACAGGCCAGGGTTGAACGTCCGTGGGCCATTCATTATCATGTGATACAGGCCAGGGTTGAACGTCCGTGGGCCATTCATTATCATGTGATACAGGCCAGGGAAAACGTCCGTGGGCCATTCATTATCATGTGATACAGGCCAGGGTTGAACATCCGTGGGCCATTCATTATCATGTGATACAGGCCAGGGTTGAACGTCCGTGGGCCATTCATTATCATGTGATACAGGCCAGGGTTGAACGTCCGTGGGCCATTCATTATCATGTGATACAGGCCAGGGTTGAACGTCCGTGGGCCATTCATTATCATGTGATACAGGCCAGGGAAAACGTCCGTGGGCCATTCATTATCATGTGATACAGGCCAGGGTTGAACGTCCGTGGGCCATTCATTATCATGTGATACAGGCCAGGGTTGAACATCCGTGGGCCATTCATTATCATGTGATACAGGCCAGGGTTGAACGTCCGTGGGCCATTCATTATCATGTGATACAGGCCAGGGTTGAACATCCGTGGGCCATTCATTATCATGTGATACAGGCCAGGGTTGAACATCCGTGGGCCATTCATTATCATGTGATACAGGCCAGGGTTGAACATCCGTGGGCCATTCATTATCATGTGATACAGGCCAGGGTTGAACGTCCGTGGGCCATTCATTATCATGTGATACAGGCCAGGGTTGAACATCCGTGGGCCATTCATTATCATGTGATACAGGCCAGGGAAAATGTCCGTGGGCCATTCATTATCATGTGATACAGGCCAGGGTTGAACATCCGTGGGCCATTCATTATCATGTGATACAGGCCAGGGTTGAACGTCCGTGGGCCATTCATTATCATGTGATACAGGCCAGGGTTGAACGTCCGTGGGCCATTCATTATCATGTGATACAGGCCAGGGTTGAACGTCCGTGGGCCATTCATTATCATGTGATACAGGCCAGGGTTGAACGTCCGTGGGCCATTCATTATCATGTGATACAGGCCAGGGTTGAGCGTCCGTGGGCCATTCATTATCATGTGATACAGGCCAGGGTTGAACGTCCGTGGGCCATTCATTATCATGTGATACAGGCCAGGGTTGAACGTCCGTGGGCCATTCATTATCATGTGATACAGGCCAGGGAAAAGCGTCCGTGGGCCATTCATTATCATGTGATACAGGCCAGGGTTGAACATCCGTGGGCCATTCATTATCATGTGATACAGGCCAGGGTTGAGCAGGTCAGTGGGCCATTCATTATCATGTGATACAGGCCAGGGAAACGTCCGTGGGCCATTCATTATCATGTGATACAGGCCAGGGTTGAACGTCCGTGGGCCATTCATTATCATGTGATACAGGCCAGGGTGGAACGTCCGTGGGCCATTCATTATCATGTGATACAGGCCAGGGTTGAACGTCCGTGGGCCATTCATTATCATGTGATACAGGCCAGGGTTGAACATCGTGGGCCATTCATTATCATGTGATACAGGCCAGGGTTGAGCGTCCGTGGGCCATTCATTATCATGTGATACAGGCCAGGGTTGAACATCCGTGGGCCATTCATTATCATGTGATACAGGCCAGGGTTGAACGTCCGTGGGCCATTCATTATCATGTGATACAGACCAGGGTTGAACGTCCGTATATGTGATACAGGCCAGGGTTGAACATCCGTGGGCCATTCATTATCATGTGATACAGGCCAGGGTTGAACGTCCGTGGGCCATTCATTATCATGTGATACAGGCCAGGGTTGAGCGTCCGTGGGCCATTCATTATCATGTGATACAGGCCAGGGTTGAACGTCCGTGGGCCATTCATTATCATGTGATACAGACCAGGGTTGAACATCCGTGAGCCATTTATTATCATGTGATACAGACCAGGGTTGAACGTCCGTATATGTGATACAGGCCAGGGAAAATGTCCGTGGGCCATTCATTATCATGTGATACAGGCCAGGGTTGAACATCCGTGGGCCATTCATTATCATGTGATACAGGCCAGGGTTGAAAATGTCCGTGGGCCATTCATTATCATGTGATACAGGCCAGGGTTGAACGTCCGTGGGCCATTCATTATCATGTGATACAGGCCAGGGTTGAACGTCCGTGGGCCATTCATTATCATGTGATACAGGCCAGGGAAAACGTCCGTGGGCCATTCATTATCATGTGATACAGGCAGGGTTGAACATCCGTGGGCCATTCATTATCATGTGATACAGGCCAGGGTTGAACGTCCGTGGGCCATTCATTATCATGTGATACAGGCCAGGGTTGAACATCCGTGGGCCATTCATTATCATGTGATACAGGCCAGGAAAATGTCCGTGGGCCATTCATTATCATGTGATACAGGCCAGGGAAAACGTCCGTGGGCCATTCATTATCATGTGATACAGGCCAGGGTTGAACGTCCGTGGGCCATTCATTATCATGTGATACAGGCCAGGGTTGAACATCCGTGGGCCATTCATTATCATGTGATACAGGCCAGGGAAAATGTCCGTGGGCCATTCATTATCATGTGATACAGGCCAGGAAAATGTCCGTGGGCCATTCATTATCATGTGATACAGGCCAGGGAAAATGTCCGTGGGCCATTCATTATCATGTGATACAGGCCAGGGTTGAATGTCCGTGGGCCATTCATTATCATGTGATACAGGCCAGGAAAATGTCCGTGGGCCATTCATTATCATGTGATACAGGCCAGGGTTGAAAGTCCGTGGGCCATTCATTATCATGTGATACAGGCCAGGGTTGAACATCCGTGGGCCATTCATTATCATGTGATACAGGCCAGGGTGGAACATCCATGGGCCATTCATTATCATGTGATACAGGCCAGGGCAAATGTCCGTGGGCCATTCATTATCATGTGATACAGGCCAGGGTTGAACGTCCGTGGGCCATTCATTATCATGTGATACAGGCCAGGGCAAATGTCCGTGGGCCATTCATTATCATGTGATACAGGCCAGGGTGTGCGTCCGCGTCGCTCTGATTTCTCCCAGCTAAAATAGGTTCCTGCTAAGCCACCCCTGGCACTGCCAGCCATCCCACCTATCCTGACACGTTCCCTAGAAACAAACACCCCACACAGCCTGACAGGTGAGAGACTCAAAATAGGGCCCTGTCTTCCACACACACACACACACACACACACACACACACACACACACACACACACACACACACACACACACACACACACACACACACACACACACACACACACACACACACACTCTTGCGCACACAAACAGATGTAACCGATGTGAAATGGCTAACGGTGGTGCGCGCTAATAGCGTTTCAATCGGGTGACGTGACTCGTGACTCGCTCTGGGATCTTGCTCTGCAAGGGACGCAGCTTTTGTAGCGTGATGTGTAACGTTGCTTCGTGGGTGTCAGTTGTTTATGTGTGCAGAGGGTCCCTGGTTCGAGCCCAGGTCGGGGCGAGGAGAGGGACGGAAGCTGTACTGTTACACAGACATACACACAAACGCACACAAACACACATATCCTGAAGGTGCTACGACAAACACAGGGGTCAGGTAAAGAATGCACTTCAAGGTAACAAGGTCTATGTTGTCTTGGACTGAAAGAGAAGTCGGGGGTCAGGGGTCAGGGGTCAAATGATGACCTTAAGATTGGCCTTAAATCTTATATCCACATACACACGCATGCGCACTCACCAACAAACAAACACACACACACCAACAAACACACACACACCAACCTCCTACCCCACCTACCCCCCACCCCTATCCTACAATCTTCCTATCTTCCTATCCCCCTACCTCCATCCCCCTATCCTCCTATCCCCTTATCCCCTACCCCCCTACCCCCTATATCCTACCCCCCTATCCTCCTATCCCCTTACCCCTACCCCCTATCCCCTATCCCCTATCCCCCCACAATCTTCTTCCCCCTACCTCCATCCTCCTATCTTATCCCCTACCTCCATCCTCCTATCCCCTCCCATATCCCCCTATACCTACCCCCTATCCTCCTATCCCCTATCCCCCTACCCCCTATCCTTCCCCTTATACCCCCTAACCCCCTATCCCCTATCCCCCTACCCCCCTACCCCCTATCCTCCTATCCCCTACCCCCTCCCCCTATCCTTGTATCCCCTACCCCCTACCCCCTCCTTCTATCCCCTTATCCCCTACCCCCTATCCTTCCCCTTATCCCCTACCCCCCCTCTATCCTCCTTATCCCCTACCCCCTACCCCCTATCCTTCTATCCCCTTATCCCCTCACCCCCTATCCTTCTATCCCCTACCCCCTATATTCCTATCCCCTACCCCCTACCCCTATCCCTATATTCTCCTATCCCCTACCCCCTATCCCCTCCTATCCCCTACCCCCACCCCTATCCCTATATTCCCTATCCCCTACCACCCCCGATCCCCTACCCCCTATCCTCCTATCCCCTTATCCCCTTATCCCCTACCCCCCTATCCTCCTATCCCCTTATCCCCTACCCCTATCCTCCTATCCCCCTATCCCCTACCCCCCTATCCCCTTATCCCCTACCCCCTACCTCCATCCCCCTATCCTCCTATCCCCTTATCCCCTACCCCCCTACCCCTATCCTACCCCCTATCCTCCTATCCCCTTATCCTACCCCCTATCCTTCTATCCCCTTATTCCCTACCCCCTATCCTTGTATCCCCTATACCCCCTATCCTTCTATCCTATCCCCTTATTCCCTATACCCCCCCTACAATCTTCCTATCCCTATCCTACCTCCATCCCCTATCCTCCTATCCCCTTATCCCCTACCCCCCTATCCTCCTATCCCCTTATCCCCTACCCCCTATCTTCCTATCCCCCTACCTCCATCCCCCTATCCCCCTATCCTCCTATCCCCTTATCCCCTACCCCCTATCCTCCTATCCCCTATCCTCCTATCCCCTTATCCCCTACCCCCTACCCCCTATACCCCCTATCCTCCTATGTATCCCCTACCCCCTATCCTTCTATCCCCTTATCCCCTACCCCCCTACCCCCCTATCCTTGTATCCCCTTATCCCCTACCCCCCCCTATCCTTGTATCCCTTATCCCTACCCCCTACCCCCTATCCTTGTATCCCCTACCCCCCTACCCCCTATCCCCTATCCCCTACCCCTATCCTTCTATCCCCTATCCCCTACCCCCTATCCCCCTATCCCTACCCCCTACCTATCCCCTTATCCCCTACCCCCCTATCCCTCCTATCCCCTTATCCCCTACCCCCTATCCTTCCTATCCCCTATCCTATTAAGCCTACCCCCTATCCCTATATTCCCTATCCCCTACCCCTATCCCTATTCTCTCCTATCCCCTACCCCCTACCCCCCTACCCCCTATCCCTATATTCTCCTATCCCCTACCCCCCCCCTATCCCTATATTCTACCCCCTATCCCCCTACCCCCTATACCCCTATATTCTCCTATCCCCTACCCCCTACCCCCTACCCCCCCCTATCCCCTACCCCCT
>NC_068439.1:81899131-81909131 GCF_023373465.1 Oncorhynchus keta | reverse complement strand
ACCACCAGAGCTGTTGCCAGAGAATTTAATACACAAACTGCCAAGAACCGTCTCCTCACCAGGGTTTGGCGTCGTAACCAACTTCAGTAGCCAAATGCTCGCCTTCGATGGCCACTGGCATCATGGCCACACGGCCCCATGTCGCAAGGATCACAATTCCTGGGAGCTAAAATGTCCCAGTTCGTCCATGGCCAGCCTGTTCACCAGACATGTCACCCATTGAGCAAGTTTGAAAGGTTTAAATTCACATGTACAACAGCATGTTCCAGTTCCCGTCAATATCCAGCAACTTCACAAAGAGGATTGGGGACAACATTCCACAGGCCGCAATCAACAGCCTGATCAACTCTATGTGAAGGAGATGTGTCACGCTGCATGAGGCAAATGGTCACACCAGACGCTGACTGGTTTTCTGATCCACACCCCTACCCATTTTTTTAAGCTATCTGTGACCAACAGATGCATATCTGTATTCCTACTCATGTGAAATCCATAGATTATGGCCTCATGCATTTATTTAAATTGACTGAATTCCTCATATTTGAAATTGTATATTGTTTTTGCTCAGTGTATTTATTATTAATATCCCAGTTAATCAAATCAAAATCCAATCAAATGTATTTATAAAGCCCTTCTTACATCAGCTGATATCTCAAAGTGCTGTACAGAAACCCAGCCTAAAACCCCCAAACAGCAAGCAATGCAGGTGTAGAAGCACGCACGGTGGCTAGGAAAAACTCCCTCGAAAAGCCAAAACCTAGGAAGAAACCTAGAGAGGAACCAGGCTATGAGGGGTGGCCAGTCCTCTTCTGGCTGTGGCGGGTAGAGATTATAACAGAACATGGCCAAGATGTTCAAATGTTTATAGATAACCAGCATGGACAAATAATAATACTCACAGTAGTTGTCGAGGGTGTAGCAAGTCAGCACCTCAGGAGTAAATGTCAGTTGGCTTTTCATAGCCGATCATTAAGAGTATCTCTACCGCTCCTTTTGTCTCTAGAGAGTTGAAAACAGCAGGTCTGGGACAGGTAGCACGTCCGGTGAACAGGTCAGGGTTCCATAGCCGCAGACAGAACAGTTGAAACTGGAGCAGCAGCACGACCAGGTGGACTGGGGACAGCAAGGAGTGATCGGGACAGGTAGTCCTGAGGCATGGTCCTAGGGCTCAGGTGCTCCGAGAGAGAGAGAGAGAGAGAGAGAGAGAGAGAGAGAGAGAGAGAGAGAGAGAGAGAGAGAGAGAGAGAGGAGAGAGAGAGAGAGAAAGAGATAATTAGAGAGAGCATACTTAAATTCACGCAGGACACCGGATAAGACAGGAGAAGTACTGCAGATATAACAAATTGACCCTAGCCCCTGACACCGAAACTGCTGCAGCATATATACTGGAGGCTGAGACAGGAGGGGTCAGGAGACACTATGGCCCCATCCGATGATACACCCGGACAGGGCCAAACAGGAAGGATATAACCCCACCCACTTTGCCAAAGCACAGCCCCCACACCACTAGAGGGATATATTTAACCACCAACTTACCGTCCTGAGACAAGGCTGAGTATAGCCCACAAAGATCTCCGCCACGGCAGAACCAAAGGGGGGAGGGCGCCAACCCAGGCAGGAAGACCACGTCAGTGACTCAACCAACTCAAGTGACGCACCCTTCCTAGGGACGGCATGGAAGAGCACCAGTAAGCCAGTGACTCAGCCACTGTAATAGGGTTAGAGGCAGAGAATCCCAGTGGAGAGAGGGGAACTGGCCAGGCAGAGACAGAGCCTTTCCGTTCACCTTCACACACCTGGGCCAGACTACACTCAATCATATGATCCACTGAAGAGAGGTTGAGACTGCGTCTCTCACATGGGTAGGCAGACCATTCCATAAAAATTGAGCTCTGTAGGAGAAATCCCTGCCTCCAGCTGTTTGCTTAGAACTTAGAAGGACAATTACGAGGCCTGCGTCTGTGACCGTAGCGTACGTGTAGGTATGTACGGCAGGACCAAATTGGAAAGATAGGTAGGAGCAAGCCCTTGTAATGCTTTGTAGGTTAGCAGTAAAACCTTGAAATCAGAAAGTAGAGCATTGCAGTAGTCTAACCTAGAAGTGACAAAAGCATGGATTAATTTTTCTGCATCATTTTTGGACGGAAAGTTTCTGATTTTTGCAATGTTACATAGATGGAAAAAAGCTGTCCTTGAAACAGTCTTGATATGTTCGTCAAAAGAGAGATCAGGGTCCAGAATAATGCTGAGGTCCTTCAAAGTTTTATTTGAGACGACTGTACAACCATCAAGATTAATTGTCAGATTCAACAGAAGATCTCTTTGTTTCTTGGGACCTAGAACAAGCATCTCTGTTTTGGCCGAGTTTAAAAGTAGAAAGTTTGCAGCCATCCAATTCCTTATGTCTGAAACACAGGCTTCTCGCGAGGGCAATTTTGAGGCTTCACCATATTTCTTTGAAATGTACAGCTGTGTATCATCTGCATAGCAGTGAAAGTTAACATTATGTTTTCGAATGACATCCCCAAGAGGTAAAATATATAGTGAAAACAATAATGGTCCTAAAACGGAACCTTGAGGATCACCGAAATTTACAGATGATTTGTCAGAGGACAAATCATTCACAGAAACAAACTAATATCTTTACGACAGACAAGATCTAAACCATGCCAGAACTTGTCCGTGTAGACCGTGTAGACCACACCATTTTCATTCTCTCCAGAAGAATGTGGTGATCGATGGTATCAAAAGCAGCACTAAGGTCTAGGAGCATAAGGACAGATGCATAGCCTTGGTCTGGAGTCTGTCATTTGCTTTCTAATGATAATGATCTTTTCCTCAAAGAAGTTCATGAATTTATTACTGCTGAAGTGAAAGCCATCCTCTCTTGGGGAAAGCTGCTTTTTAGTTAGCTTTGCGACAGTATCAAAAATACATTTTGGATTGTTCTTATTTTCCTCAATTAAGTTGGAAAAACAGGATGATCGATACTGCACGGTCTTCCCAAGCAAGTTGTGGCGCCATTTCCGTTCCAATTTTCTGGAATGTTGCTTCAGAGCTCGGGTGTTTTCTGTATACCAGGGAGCTAGTTTCTTATGACAAATGTTTTTAGTTTTTAGAGGTGCAACTGCATCTAGGTTACTGCGCAAGGTTCAATTGAGTTCCTCAGTTAGATGGTTAACTGATTTTTGTCCTCTGACGTCCTTGGGTAGGCAGAGGGAGGCTGGGAGGGCATCAAGGAATCTTTGTGTTGTCTGAGAATTTATAGTAGTGGTGGTGGTCCAACCTGTCTGGTGGAGGGACAGTAGTGGTCCAACCTGTCTGGTGGAGGGACAGTAGTGGTCCAACCTGTCTGATGGAGGGACAGTAGTGGCCCAACCTGTCTGATGGAGGGACAGTAGTGGTCCAACCTGTCTGATGGAGGGACAGTAGTGGTCCAACCTGTCTGATGGAGGGACAGTAGTGGTCCAACCTGTCTGGTGGAGGGACAGTAGTGGTCCAACCTGTCTGATGGAGGGACAGTAGTGGTGGTGGTCCAACCTGTCTGATGGAGGGACAGTAGTGGTGGTGGTCCAACCTGTCTGATGGAGGGACAGTAGTGGCCCAACCTGTCTGGTGGAGGGACAGTAGTGGTCCAACCTGTCTGATGGAGGGACAGTAGTGGTCCAACCTGTCTGGTGGAGGGACAGTAGTGGTCCAACCTGTCTGATGGAGGGACAGTAGTGGTCCAACCTGTCTGATGGAGGGACAGTAGTGGTGGTGGTCCAACCTGTCTGATGGAGGGACAGTAGTGGTCCAACCTGTCTGATGGAGGGACAGTAGTGGTCCAACCTGTCTGATGGAGGGACAGTAGTGGTCCAACCTGTCTGATGGAGGGACAGTAGTGGTCCAACCTGTCTGATGGAGGGACAGTAGTGGTGGTGGTCCAACCTGTCTGATGGAGGGACAGTAGTGGTCCAACCTGTCTGGTGGAGGGACAGTAGTGGTCCAACCTGTCTGGTGGAGGGACAGTAGTGGTGGTGGTCCAACCTGTCTGGTGGAGGGACAGTAGTGGTGGTGGTCCAACCTGTCTGATGGAGGGACAGTAGTGGTCCAACCTGTCTGGTGGAGGGACAGTAGTGGTCCAACCTGTCTGATGGAGGGACAGTAGTGGTCCAACCTGTCTGATGGAGGGACAGTAGTGGTCCAACCTGTCTGGTGGAGGGACAGTAGTGGTGGTGGTCCAACCTGTCTGGTGGAGGGACAGTAGTGGTGGTGGTACAACCTGTCTGGTGGAGGGACAGTAGTGGTGGTGGTACAACCTGTCTGATGGAGGGACAGTAGTGGTCCAACCTGTCTGATGGAGGGACAGTAGTGGTCCAACCTGTCTGGTGGAGGGACAGTAGTGGTCCAACCTGTCTGGAGGAGGGACAGTAGTGGTCCAACCTGTCTGGTGGAGGGACAGTAGTGGTGGTGGTCCAACCTGTCTGATGGAGGGACAGTAGTGGTCCAACCTGTCTGGTGGAGGGACAGTAGTGGTCCAACCTGTCTGGTGGAGGGACAGTAGTGGTGGT
Source organism: Oncorhynchus keta (assembly GCF_023373465.1). NCBI lineage: Eukaryota > Metazoa > Chordata > Actinopteri > Salmoniformes > Salmonidae > Oncorhynchus > Oncorhynchus keta. The sequence continues at coordinate 81,904,578 of NC_068439.1, read as the reverse complement.
GGTCCAACCTGTCTGATGGAGGGACAGTAGTGGTCCAACCTGTCTGGTGGAGGGACAGTAGTGGTCCAACCTGTCTGGTGGAGGGACAGTAGTGGTCCAACCTGTCTGGTGGAGGGACAGTAGTGGTCCAACCTGTCTGGTGGAGGGACAGTAGTGGTCCAACCTGTCTGGTGGAGGGACAGTAGTGGTGGTGGTCCAACCTGTCTGGTGGAGGGACAGTAGTGGTCCAACCTGTCTGGTGGAGGGACAGTAGTGGTCCAACCTGTCTGGTGGAGGGACAGTAGTGCTGGTGGTCCAACCTGTCTGATGGAGGGACAGTAGTGGTCCAACCTGTCTGATGGAGGGACAGTAGTGGTCCAACCTGTCTGATGGAGGGACAGTAGTGGTCCAACCTGTCTGATGGAGGGACAGTAGTGGTGGTGGTCCAACCTGTCTGATGGAGGGACAGTAGTGGTGGTGGTCCAACCTGTCTGGTGGAGGGACAGTAGTGGTCCAACCTGTCTGATGGAGGGACAGTAGTGGTCCAACCTGTCTGATGGAGGGACAGTAGTGGTCCAACCTGTCTGATGGAGGGACAGTAGTGGTCCAACCTGTCTGGTGGAGGGACAGTAGTGGTCCAACCTGTCTGGTGGAGGGACAGTAGTGGTCCAACCTGTCTGGTGGAGGGACAGTAGTGGTCCAACCTGTCTGGTGGAGGGACAGTAGTGGTCCAACCTGTCTGATGGAGGGACAGTAGTGGTCCAACCTGTCTGATGGAGGGACAGTAGTGGTGGTGGTCCAACCTGTCTGTTGGAGGGACAGTAGTGGTGGTGGTCCAACCTGTCTGGTGGAGGGACAGTAGTGGTCCAACCTGTCTGATGGAGGGACAGTAGTGGTCCAACCTGTCTGGTGGAGGGACAGTAGTGGTCCAACCTGTCTGGTGGAGGGACAGTAGTGGTCCAACCTGTCTGATGGAGGGACAGTAGTGGTGGTGGTCCAACCTGTCTGGTGGAGGGACAGTAGTGGTGGTGGTCCAACCTGTCTGATGGAGGGACAGTAGTGGTCCAACCTGTCTGATGGAGGGACAGTAGTGGTCCAACCTGTCTGATGGAGGGACAGTAGTGGTCCAACCTGTCTGGTGGAGGGACAGTAGTGGTCCAACCTGTCTGGTGGAGGGACAGTAGTGGTGGTGGTCCAACCTGTCTGGTGGAGGGACAGTAGTGGTGGTGGTCCAACCTGTCTGATGGAGGGACAGTAGTGGTCCAACCTGTCTGGTGGAGGGACAGTAGTGGTCCAACCTGTCTGGTGGAGGGACAGTAGTGGTCCAACCTGTCTGATGGAGGGACAGTAGTGGTGGTGGTCCAACCTGTCTGATGGAGGGACAGTAGTGGTCCAACCTGTCTGATGGAGGGACAGTAGTGGTCCAACCTGTCTGATGGAGGGACAGTAGTGGTCCAACCTGTCTGGTGGAGGGACAGTAGTGGTCCAACCTGTCTGGTGGAGGGACAGTAGTGGTGGTGGTCCAACCTGTCTGGTGGAGGGACAGTAGTGGTCCAACCTGTCTGATGGAGGGACAGTAGTGGTCCAACCTGTCTGATGGAGGGACAGTAGTGGTGGTGGTCCAACCTGTCTGATGGAGGGACAGTAGTGGTCCAACCTGTCTGATGGAGGGACAGTAGTGGTCCAACCTGTCTGATGGAGGGACAGTAGTGGTGGTGGTCCAACCTGTCTGGTGGAGGGACAGTAGTGGTCCAACCTGTCTGATGGAGGGACAGTAGTGGTGGTGGTCCAACCTGTCTGATGGAGGGACAGTAGTGGTCCAACCTGTCTGATGGAGGGACAGTAGTGGTCCAACCTGTCTGATGGAGGGACAGTAGTGGTGGTGGTCCAACCTGTCTGATGGAGGGACAGTAGTGGTCCAACCTGTCTGATGGAGGGACAGTAGTGGTCCAACCTGTCTGATGGAGGGACAGTAGTGGTCCAACCTGTCTGGTGGAGGGACAGTAGTGGTCCAACCTGTCTGGTGGAGGGACAGTAGTGGTCCAACCTGTCTGATGGAGGGACAGTAGTGGTCCAACCTGTCTGATGGAGGGACAGTAGTGGTCCAACCTGTCTGGTGGAGGGACAGTAGTGGTCCAACCTGTCTGGTGGAGGGACAGTAGTGGTCCAACCTGTCTGATGGAGGGACAGTAGTGGTGGTGGTCCAACCTGTCTGATGGAGGGACAGTAGTGGTCCAACCTGTCTGATGGAGGGACAGTAGTGGTGGTGGTCCAACCTGTCTGATGGAGGGACAGTAGTGGTCCAACCTGTCTGGTGGAGGGACAGTAGTGGTCCAACCTGTCTGGTGGAGGGACAGTAGTGGTCCAACCTGTCTGATGGAGGGACAGTAGTGGTGGTGGTCCAACCTGTCTGATGGAGGGACAGTAGTGGTCCAACCTGTCTGGTGGAGGGACAGTAGTGGTCCAACCTGTCTGATGGAGGGACAGTAGTGGTCCAACCTGTCTGATGGAGGGACAGTAGTGGTCCAACCTGTCTGATGGAGGGACAGTAGTGGTCCAACCTGTCTGATGGAGGGACAGTAGTGGTCCAACCTGTCTGGTGGAGGGACAGTAGTGGTCCAACCTGTCTGATGGAGGGACAGTAGTGGTGGTGGTCCAACCTGTCTGATGAAGGGACAGTAGTGGTCCAACCTGTCTGGTGGAGGGACAGTAGTGGTTCAACCTGTCTGGTGGAGGGACAGTAGTGGTCCAACCTGTCTGATGGAGGGACAGTAGTGGTGGTGGTCCAACCTGTCTGATGGAGGGACAGTAGTGGTCCAACCTGTCTGATGGAGGGACAGTAGTGGTGGTGGTCCAACCTGTCTGATGGAGGGACAGTAGTGGTCCAACCTGTCTGGTGGAGGGACAGTAGTGGTCCAACCTGTCTGGTGGAGGGACAGTAGTGGTCCAACCTGTCTGATGGAGGGACAGTAGTGGTGGTGGTCCAACCTGTCTGATGGAGGGACAGTAGTGGTCCAACCTGTCTGGTGGAGGGACAGTAGTGGTCCAACCTGTCTGATGGAGGGACAGTAGTGGTCCAACCTGTCTGGTGGAGGGACAGTAGTGGTCCAACCTGTCTGGTGGAGGGACAGTAGTGGTCCAACCTGTCTGATGGAGGGACAGTAGTGGTCCAACCTGTCTGATGGAGGGACAGTAGTGGTCCAACCTGTCTGATGGAGGGACAGTAGTGGTCCAACCTGTCTGGTGGAGGGACAGTAGTGGTCCAACCTGTCTGATGGAGGGACAGTAGTGGCCCAACCTGTCTGGTGGAGGGACAGTAGTGGTCCAACCTGTCTGATGGAGGGACAGTAGTGGTCCAACCTGTCTGGTGGAGGGACAGTAGTGGTCCAACCTGTCTGGAGGAGGGACAGTAGTGGCCCAACCTGTCTGGTGGAGGGACAGTAGTGGTCCAACCTGTCTGATGGAGGGACAGTAGTGGTCCAACCTGTCTGGTGGAGGGACAGTAGTGGTCCAACCTGTCTGATGGAGGGACAGTAGTGGTCCAACCTGTCTGATGGAGGGACAGTAGTGGTCCAACCTGTCTGGTGGAGGGACAGTAGTGGTCCAACCTGTCTGATGGAGGGACAGTAGTGGTCCAACCTGTCTGATGGAGGGACAGTAGTGGTCCAACCTGTCTGATGGAGGGACAGTAGTGGTCCAACCTGTCTGATGGAGGGACAGTAGTGGTCCAACCTGTCTGGTGGAGGGACAGTAGTGGTGGTGATGATGGGTCCAGTTGTCTAACTTTATATAGTCTGACTACCCCAACATAATACTATCAGATCACATTACTGTATATAGTCTGACTACCCCAACATAACACTATCAGATCACATTACTGTATATAGTCTAACTACCCCAACATAACACTATCCGATCACATAACTGTATATAGTCTAACTACCCCAACATAATACAATCAGATCACATTACTGTATATAGTCTAACTACCCCAACATAACACTATCAGATCACATTACTGTATATAGTCTAACTACCCCAACATAACACTATCAGATCACATTACTGTATATAGTCTGACTACCCCAACATAACACTAACAGATCACATTACTGTATTTAGTCTAACTACCCCAACATAATACTATCAGATCACATTACTGTATATAGTCTAACTACCCCAACATAACACTATCAGATCACATTACTGTATTTAGTCTAACTACCCCAACATAATACAATCAGATCACATTACTGTATATAGTCTAACTACCCCAACATAACACTATCAGATCACATTACTGTATTTAGTCTAACTACCCCAACATAATACTATCAGATCACATTACTGTATATAGTCTAACTACCCCAACATAACACTATCAGATCACATTACTGTATATAGTCTAACCACCCCAACATAACACTATCCGATCACATAACTGTATATAGTCTAACTACCCCAACATAACACTATCAGATCACATTACTGTATTTAGTCTAACTACCCCAACATAATACTATCAGATCACATTACTGTATATAGTCTAACTACCCCAACATAATACTATCAGATCACATTACTGTATATAGTCTGACTCCCCCAACATAACACTATCAGATCACATTACTGTATATAGTCTGACTACCCCAACATAACACTATCAGATCACATTACTGTATTTAGTCTAACTACCCCAACATAATACAATCAGATCACATTACTGTATATAGTCTAACTACCCCAACATAACACTATCAGATCACATTACTGTATATAGTCTAACTACCCCAACATAACACTATCAGATCACATTACTGTATATAGTCTAACTACCCCAACATAACACTATCAGATCACATTACTGTATATAGTCTGACTACCCCAACATAACACTATCAGATCACATTACTGTATATAGTCTGACTACCCCAACATAACACTATCAGATCACATTACTGTATTTAGTCTAACTACCCCAACATAACACTATCAGATCACATTACTGTATTTAGTCTAACTACCCCAACATAATACTATCAGATCACATTACTGTATATAGTCTAACTACCCCAACATAACACTATCAGATCACATTACTGTATATAGTCTGACTACCCCAACATAACACTATCAGATCACATTACTGTATATAGTCTGACTACCCCAACATAACACTATCAGATCACATTACTGTATATAGTCTAACTACCCCAACATAATACTATCAGATCACATTACTGTATATAGTCTGACTCCCCCAACATAACACTATCAGATCACATTACTGTATATAGTCTGACTACCCCAACATAACACTATCAGATCACATTACTGTATTTAGTCTAACTACCCCAACATAATACAATCAGATCACATTACTGTATATAGTCTAACTACCCCAACATAACACTATCAGATCACATTACTGTATATAGTCTAACTACCCCAACATAACACTATCAGAT
>NC_068439.1:81816631-81889131 GCF_023373465.1 Oncorhynchus keta | reverse complement strand
TCCCCCTCTCTCTCTATCTCTCCCCCCTCTCTCTCTGTTCCCCTCTAGCTCTCTCTCTCAGCCTCTATCTATCTATCTATCTATCTATCTCTCTCTCTCTCTCTCTCTCTCTCTCTCTCTCTCTCGCCCCCTCTATATCTCTCTTTACCCCTCTATCTCTCTCTATCTCTCCCCCTTCTCTCTCCCCCTCTATCTCTCTCTCCCCCTCTATCTTTCTCTCTCTCCCCTATCTATCACTCTCACTCTTCCTCTCTCTCTCTCTCCCCCTCTAAATCTCTCTCTACCCCTCTATCTCCCCCCTCTCTCCCCCCTCTCTCTCCGCCTCTCTCTCCGCCTCTATCTCTCTCTCTCCCCCTCTATATCTCTCTACCCCTCTATATCTCTCTCTACCCCTTTATATCTCTCTCTACCCCTCTATATCTCTCTCTACCTCTCTCTCTCTCTCTCTCTCTCCCCCTCTATATCTTTCTCTATCTCCCCCCTCTCCCCTTCTATATCTCTCTCTCTCTCCCCCTCTCTCCCCTCTATATCTCTCTACCCCTCTATCTCTCTCTCCCCCTCTATATCTCTCTCTACCCCTCTACCCCTCTACCTCTCTCTCCCCTCTATATCTCTCTCTACCCCTCTATATCTCTCTCTATCCCCGCTCTCTCTCTCTATCCCCCTCTATATCTCTCTATCCCCCTCTCTCTCCCCCTCTATATCTCTCTCTATCCCCTCTATATCTCTCTCTACCCCTCTATATCTCTCTCTACCCCTCTATCTCTCTCTCCCCTCTATATCTCTCTCAACCCCCCTCTCTCTACCCTTCTATATCTCTCTCTATCTCCCCCTCTCTCTCCCCCGTTTTATCTCTCTCCCCCTCTATCTCTCTCTATCCCACCCCTCTCTCTCCCCCTCTATATCTCTCTCTATCCCACCCCTCTCTCTCCCCCTCTATATCTCTCCCCCTCTCTCCCCCTCTATATCTCTCTCTATCTCCCCCTCTCTCTCCCCCTCTATATCTCTCTCTATCCCCCCCTCTCTCTCCCCCTCTATACCTCTCTCCCCCTCTATATCTCTCTATCCCCCCTCTCTCCCCCTCTATATCTCTCTATCCCCCCCTCTCTCTCTCCCTCTATATATCTCTCTATCTCCCCCCTCTCCCCCTCTATATATCTCTCTATCCCCCCTCTCTCCCCCTCTATATCTCTCTCTATCTCCCCCTCTCTCTCCCCCTCTATATCTCTCTCTATCTCCCCCTCTCTCTCCCCCTCTATACCTCTCTCCCCCTCTATATCTCTCTATCCCCCCTCTCTCCCCTCTATATCTCTCTATCCCCCCTCTCTCTCCCCTCTATATCTCTCTCTATCTCCCCCCTCTCTCCCCCTCTATATCTCTCTCTATCTCCCCCCTCTCTCCCCCTCTATATCTCTCTCTATCTCCCCCTCTCTCTCCCCCTCTATATCTCTCTCTATCCCCCCTCTCTCTCCCCCACTTTATCTCCATAGCAGGCAACAAGCTCTCACTGCAGAATTAGATGTTTTTCCACGTTTCACCAAACATCACATTTTGAAGTTGCTTTAAACATACAATTTCAAAGTTGCAAAAAAAACGATTGCCTGATCACTGGAATTGAAGACAAGACCCTCGGTGCCGGAACGAGCAGATTAAAGTGCTCCCTGATGCCGCCTAGTGGCGACATCCTGTATTTAGGTCCACCTAAACTCCAGACGTTTTAATAGAAGGCCAGCATCCCGGAGTCGCCTCTTCACTGTTGACGATGAGACTGGACAGAGGAACTCTGCCTAGAAGGCCAGCATCCCGGAGTCGCCTCTTCACTGTTGACGATGAGACTGGACAGAGGAACTCTGCCTAGAAGGCCAGCATCACGGAGTCGCCTCTTCACTGTTGACGATGAGACTGGACAGAGGAACTCTGCCTAGAAGGCCAGCATCACGGAGTCCCCTCTTCACTGTTGACGATGAGACTGGACAGAGGACCTCTGCCTAGAAGGCCAGCATCCCGGAGTCGCCTCTTCACTGTTGACGATGAGACTGGACAGAGGAACTCTGCCTAGAAGGCCAGCATCCCGGAGTCGCCTCTTCACTGTTGACGTTGAGACTGGACAGAGGAACTCTGCCTAGAAGGCCAGCATCCCGGAGTCGCCTCTTCACTGTTGACGTTGAGACTGGACAGAGGAACTCTGCCTAGAAGGTCAGCATCCCGGAGTCACCTCTTCACTGTTGATGTTGAGACTGGACAGAGGAACTCTGCCTAGAAGGCCAGCATCCCGGAGTCGCCTCTTCACTGTTGACGTTGAGACTGGACAGAGGAACTCTGCCTAGAAGGTCAGCATCCTGGAGTCACCTCTTCACTGTTGACGTTGAGACTGGACAGAGGAACTCTGCCTAGAAGGCCAGCATCCCGGAGTCGCCTCTTCACTGTTGATGTTGAGACTGGACAGAGGAACTCTGCCTAGAAGGCCAGCATCCCGGAGTTGCCTCTTCCATGTTAACGTTGCGACTGGACAGAGGAACTCTGCCTAGAAGGCCAGCATCCCGGAGTCGCCACTTCACTGTTGACGTTGAGACTGGACAGAGGAACTCTGCCTAGAAGGCCAGCAGCCCGGAGTCGCCTCTTCACTGTTGATGTTGAGACTGGACAGAGGCACTCTGCGTAGAAGGCCAGCATCCCGGAGTCGCCTCTTCACTGTTGACGATGAGACTGGACAGAGGAACTCTGCCTAGAAGGCCAGCATCCCGGAGTCACCTCTTCACTGTTGATGTTGAGGCTGGACAGAGGAACTCTGCCTAGAAGGTCAGCATCCCGGAGTCGCCTCTTCACTGTTGATGTTGAGACTGGACAGAGGAACTCTGCCTAGAAGGCCAGCATCCCGGAGTCGCCTCTTCACTGTTGACGATGAGACTGGACAGAGGAACTCTGCCTAGAAGGCCAGCATCCCGGAGTCACCTCTTCACTGTTGACGTTGAGGCTGGACAGAGGAACTCTGCCTAGAAGGCCAGCATCCCGGAGTCGCCTCTTCACTGTTGATGTTGAGACTGGACAGAGGAACTCTGCCTAGAAGGCCAGCATCCCGGAGTCGCCTCTTCACTGTTGACGATGAGACTGGACAGAGGAACTCTGCCTAGAAGGCCAGCATCCCGGAGTCGCCTCTTCACTGTTGACGTTGAGACTGGACAGAGGAACTCTACCCAGGAGGCCAGTATCCTGGAGTCACCTCTTCACTGTTGACGTTGAGACTGTACAGAGGTTAAGCGAAGTGGAATGAGCATTGGGGCTCATTTGTTTCCATGTGGTCCCCTACCAATGAATGACTGTTTGGAGGGTCCTGTCCCCCTACTAATCAATGACTGTTTGGAGGGTCCTGTCCCCCTACTAATCAATAACTGTTTGGAGGGTCCTCCTACTAATCAATAACTGTTTGGAGGGTCCCCCTACTAATCAATGACTGTTTGGAGGGTCCTGTCCCCCTACTAATCAATAACTGTTTGGAGGGTCCCCCTACTAATCAATGACTGTTTAGAGGGTCCTGTCCCCCTACTAATCAATAACTGTTTGGAGGGTCCTGTCCCCCTACTAATCAGTGACTGTCTGGAGGGTCCTCCTACTAATCAATGACTGTCTGGAGGGTCCTGTCCCCCTACTAATCAATGACTGTCTGGAGGGTCCTGTCCCCCTACTAATCAGTGACTGTCTGGAGGGTCCTGTCCCCCTACTAATCAGTGACTGTTTGGAGGGTCCTGTCCCCCTACTAATCAATGACTGTTTAGAGGGTCCTCCTACTAATCAATGACTGTTTAGAGGGTCCTGTCCTCCTACTAATCAATGACTGTTTGGAGGGTCCTCCTACTAATCAATGACTGTTCAGAGGGTCCTGTCCTCCTACTAATCAATGACTGTTTGGAGGGTCCTCCTACTAATCAATGACTGTTCAGAGGGTCCTGTCCCCCTAATAATCAATAACTGTTTGGAGGGTCCTGTTCCCCTACTAATCAATGACTGTTTAGAGGGTCCTGTCCCCCTACTAATCAATAACTGTTTGGAGGGTCCTGTTCCCCTACTAATCAATGACTGTTTAGAGGGCCCTGTCCTCCAACTAATCAATGACTGTTTAGAGGGTCCTGTCCTCCAACTAATCAATGACTGTTTGGAGGGTCCTCCTACTAATCAATAACTGTTTGGAGGTTCCCCTTAATAACCAATGACTGTTCAGAGGGTCCTGTCCCCCTAATAATCAATAACTGTTTGGAGGGTCCTGTTCCCCTACTAATCAATGACTGTTTAGAGGGCCCTGTCCTCCAACTAATCAATGACTGTTTAGAGGGTCCTGTCCCCCTACTAATCAATGACTGTTTGAAGGGTCCTCCTACTAATCAATAACTGTTTGGAGGTTCCCCTTAATAACCAATGACTGTTTGGAGGGTCCTGTCCCCCTACTAATCAATGACTGTCTGGAGGGTCCTGTCCCCCTACTAATCAATGACTGTCTGGAGGGTCCTGTCCTCCTACTAATCAATGACTGTCTGGAGGGTCCTGTCCCCCTACTAATCAATGACTGTCTGGAGGGTCCTGTCCCCCTACTAATCAATGACTGTCTGGAGGGTCCTGTCCCCCTACTAATCAATGACTGTTTGGAGGGTCCCCCTACTAATCAGTGACTGTTTGGAGGGTCCTGTCCCCCTACTAATCAAATCAAATCAAATGTATTTATATAGCCCTTCGTACATCAGCTGATATCTCAAAGTGCTGTACAGAAACCCAGCCTAAAACACCAAACAGCAAACAATGCAGGTGTAAAAGCACTACTAATCAATGACTGTTTAGAGGGTCCTGTCCCCCTACTAATCAATGACTGTTCAGAGGGTCCTGTCCCCCTACTAATCAATGACTGTTTAGAGGGTCCTGTCCTCCAACTAATCAATGACTGTTTAGAGGGTCCTGTCCTCCAACTAATCAATGACTGTTTGGAGGGTCCCTCCTACTAATCAATAACTGTTTGGAGGTTCCCTTAATAACCAATGACTGTTCAGAGGGTCCTGTCCCCCTAATAATCAATAACTGTTTGGAGGGTCCTGTTCCCCTACTAATCAATGACTGTTTAGAGGGCCCTGTCCTCCAACTAATCAATGACTGTTTAGAGGGTCCTGTCCCCTACTAATCAATGACTGTTTGAAGGGTCCTCCTACTAATCAATAACTGTTTGGAGGTTCCCCTTAATAACCAATGACTGTTTGGAGGGTCCTGTCCCCCTTACTAATCAATGACTGTCTGGAGGGTCCTGTCCCCCTACTAATCAATGACTGTCTGGAGGGTCCTGTCCTCCTACTAATCAATGACTGTCTGGAGGGTCCTGTCCCCCTACTAATCAATGACTGTCTGGAGGGTCCTGTCCCCCTACTAATCAATGACTGTCTGGAGGGTCCTGTCCCCCTACTAATCAATGACTGTTTGGAGGGTCCCCCTACTAATCAGTGACTGTTTGGAGGGTCCTGTCCCCCTACTAATCAAATCAAATCAAATGTATTTATATAGCCCTTCGTACATCAGCTGATATCTCAAAGTGCTGTACAGAAACCCAGCCTAAAACCCCAAACAGCAAACAATGCAGGTGTAAAAGCACTACTAATCAATGACTGTTTAGAGGGTCCTGTCCCCCTACTAATCAATGACTGTTCAGAGGGTCCTGTCCCCCTACTAATCAATGACTGTTTGGAGGGTCCTGTCCCCCTACTAATCAATGACTGTTTAGAGGGTCCTGTCCTCCAACTAATCAATGACTGTTTAGAGGGTCCTGTCCCCCTACTAATCAATAACTATTTAGAGGGTCCTGTCCCCCTACCAATCAATGACTGTCTGGAGGGTCCTGTCCCCCTACTAATCAATGACTGTTTAGAGGGTCCTGTCCCCCTACTAATCAATGACTGTTTAGAGGGTCCTGTCCCCCTACCAATCAATGACTGTCTGGAGGGTCCTGTCCCCCTACCAATCAATGACTGTTTAGAGGGTCCTGTCCCCCTACTAAGCAATGACTGTTTAGAGGGTCCTGTCCCCCTACTAATCAATGACTGTTCAGAGGGTCCTGTCCCCCTACTAATCAGTGACTGTTTAGAGGGTCCTGTCCCCCTACTAATCAGTGACTGTCTGGAGGGTCCTGTCCCCCTGCTAATCAGTGACTGTCTGGAGGGTCCTGTCCCCCTACTAATCAGTGACTGTCTGGAGGGTCCTGTCCCCCTGCTAATCAGTGACTGTCTGGAGGGTCCTGTCCCCCTACTAATCAATGACTGTTCAGAGGGTCCTGTCCCCCTACTAATCAGTGACTGTTTAGAGGGTCCTGTCCCCCTACTAATCAATGACTGTTCAGAGGGTCCTGTCCCCCTACTAATCAGTGACTGTTTGAGGGTCCTGTCCCCCTACTAATCAGTGACTGTCTGGAGGGTCCTGTCCCCCTGCTAATCAGTGACTGTCTGGAGGGTCCTGTCCCCCTACTAATCAGTGACTGTCTGGAGGGTCCTGTCCCCCTGCTAATCAGTGACTGTCTGGAGGGTCCTGTCCCCCTACTAATCAGTGACTGATTGAGAGCCTTTTTCTCCTGCTTCCTGCCTGACATACTGAGAAATGAGGGAGCTTTCTATTTTGTCTTCAGATGACAAACTCCTCAAAGAGATGAAGGGAGGGAGGGAGGGAGGGAGGGAGGGAGGGAGGGAGGGAGGGAGGGAGGGAGGGAGGGAGGGAGGGAGGGGGAGGGAGGGAGGGTCAGAGAGGAATAACAGAATGAGAGGTATAGAGTAGTAGATAGAGAGAGACGCCATCCAAGGTGTCATATTGTCTCATGGAGATCTGGTCTGTGTGTGTGTGTCTGTGTGACGGCTCTGGAAATGTATGTCCATTGATTTGGTAATTAGCGCAGTATTGACGGGATTGACGCCAGCCTGCTAACGGGTTATCTGGAAATTGTTTCATGAAAGTTGCCAGGTCGCAATTGTAAATGAGAACTTGTTCTCAACTTGCCTGTGGTCCTTCTGTGGCTCAGTTGGTAGAGCATGGCGCTTGTAACGCCAGGGTAGTGGGTTTGATTCCCGGGACCACCCATACGTAGAATGTATGCACACATGACTGTAAGTCGCTTTGGATAAAAGCGTCCGCTAAATGGCATATATTATATTATTGCCTTAAATAAAAGGTGAAATAAAAAAAATACAAAAGTTAGTTATGCATTCTGCCTCTCTCTCTCTCACTAACATACGCACACACACACACACACACACACACACACACACACACACAGACACACACACACACAGAGTGGAGTGGAACACATGCGCGGCCCACGTAGCCTAGTTAATGTCCCCTGATAGAAAGGTAATTTACAACAGAAGAGAGCTGGCTGCCTGGTAACAGACAATCAGTCAGTTAAGAATGTAATTAGCTCTCTTCTTTACGTTTTTCTGCCTCGTTTACATGTTCTGTCTTCTACTGCTCTATTTTTAAAGTACTCTGTTCCTGATTCTCTGGAGTTTTGGTCATAAAATGTAGGGATTGGACACTTAATTTATAAACAGGAAGTCCCCTTGGTTGAGTCAGTCAGTCATTTATAAACAGGAAGTTCCCTTGGTTGAGTCAGTCAGTCATTTATAAACAGGAAGTCCCCTTGGTTGAGTCAGCCAGTCATTTATAAACAGGCAGAACCCTTGGTTGAGTCAGTCAGTCATTTATAAACAGGAAGTTCCCTTGGTTGAGTCAGTCAGTCATTTATAAACAGGCAGTCCCCTTGGTTGAGTCAGTCAGTCATTTATAAACAGGCAGTCCCCTTGGTTGAGTCAGTCAGTCATTTATAAACAGGCAGAACCCTTGGTTGAGTCAGTCAGTCATTTATAAACAGGAAGTTCCCTTGGTTGAGTCAGTCAGTCATTTATAAACAGGAAGTTCCCTTGGTTGAGTCAGTCAGTCATTTATAAACAGGAAGTTCCCTTGGTTGAGTCAGTCAGTCATTTATAAACAGGAAGTTCCCTTGGTTGAGTCAGTCAGTCATTTATAAACAGGAAGTTCCCTTGGTTGAGTCAGTCAGTCATTTATAAACAGGAAGTTCCCTTGGTTGAGTCAGTCAGTCATTTATAAACAGGAAGTTCCCTTGGTTGAGTCAGTCAGTCATTTATAAACAGGAAGTCCCCTTGGTTGAGTCAGTCAGTCATTTATAAACAGGTAGTCCCTTGGTTGAGTCAGCCAGTCATTTATAAACAGGAAGTCCCCTTGGTTGAGTCAGCCAGTCATTTATAAACAGGAAGTCCCCTTGGTTGAGTCAGCCAGTCATTTATAAACAGGAAGTCCCCTTGGTTGAGTCAGCCAGTCATTTATAAACAGGAAGTCCCCTTGGTTGAGTCAGCCAGTCATTTATAAACAGGAAGTCCCCTTGGTTGAGTCAGCCAGTCATTTATAAACAGGCAGACCCCTTGGTTGAGTCAGCCAGTCATTTATAAACAGGCAGTCCCCTTGGTTGAGTCAGCCAGTCATTTATAAACAGGAAGTCCCCTTGGTTGAGTCAGTCAGTCATTTATAAACAGGCAGACAGACCCCTTGGTTGAGTCAGTCAGTCATTTATAAACAGGCAGAACCCTTGGTTGAGTCAGTCAGTCATTTATAAACAGGCAGTCCCCTTGGTTGAGTCAGTCAGTCATTTATAAACAGGCAGTCCCCTTGGTTGAGTCAGCCAGTCATTTATAAACAGGCAGTCCCTTGGTTGAGTCAGCCAGTCATTTATAAACAGGCAGTCCCCTTGGTTGAGTCAGTCAGTCATTTATAAACAGGAAGTTCCCTTGGTTGAGTCAGTCAGTCATTTATAAACAGGAAGTCCCCTTGGTTGAGTCAGCCAGTCATTTATAAACAGGCAGAACCCTTGGTTGAGTCAGTCAGTCATTTATAAACAGGCAGTCCCCTTGGTTGAGTCAGCCAGTCATTTATAAACAGGCAGAACCCTTGGTTGAGTCAGTCAGTCATTTATAAACAGGAAGTCCCCTTGGTTGAGTCAGTCAGTCATTTATAAACAGGCAGAACCCTTGGTTGAGTCAGTCAGTCATTTATAAACAGGCAGTCCCCTTGGTTGAGTCAGCCAGTCATTTATAAACAGGCAGAACCCTTGGTTGAGTCAGTCAGTCATTTATAAACAGGAAGTTCCCTTGGTTGAGTCAGTCAGTCATTTATAAACAGGCAGTCCCCTTGGTTGAGTCAGCCAGTCATTTATAAACAGGCAGAACCCTTGGTTGAGTCAGTCAGTCATTTATAAACAGGCAGTCCCCTTGGTTGAGTCAGTCAGTCATTTATAAACAGGCAGAACCCTTGGTTGAGTCAGTCAGTCATTTATAAACAGGAAGTTCCCTTGGTTGAGTCAGTCAGTCATTTATAAACAGGCAGTCCCCTTGGTTGAGTCAGTCAGTCATTTATAAACAGGCAGAACCCTTGGTTGAGTCAGTCAGTCATTTATAAACAGGCAGACCCCTTGGTTGAGTCAGCCAGTCATTTATAAACAGGCAGACCCCTTGGTTGAGTCAGTCAGTCATTTATAAACAGGCAGTCCCCTTGATTGAGTCAGCCAGTCATTTATAAACAGGCAGACCCCTTGGTTGAGTCAGCCAGTCATTTATAAACAGGCAGACCCCTTGGTTGAGTCAGTCAGTCATTTATAAACAGGCAGACCCCTTGGTTGAGTCAGTCAGTCATTTATAAACAGGAAGACCCCTTGGTTGAGTCAGTCAGTCATTTATAAACAGGCAGACCCCTTGGTTGAGTCAGTCAGTCATTTATAAACAGGAAGTCCCTTGGTTGAGTCAGTCAGTCATTTATAAACAGGCAGACCCTTGGTTGAGTCAGTCAGTCATTTATAAACAGGCAGACCCCTTGGTTGAGTCAGCCAGTCATTTATAAACAGGCAGACCCCTTGGTTGAGTCAGTCAGTCATTTATAAACAGGTAGACCCCTTGGTTGAGTCAGTCAGTCATTTATAAACAGGCAGACCCCTTGGTTGAGTCAGCCAGTCATTTATAAACAGGCAGACCCCTTGGTTGAGTCAGTCAGTCATTTATAAACAGGCAGTCCCCTTGGTTGAGTCAGTCAGTCATTTATAAACAGGCAGTCCCCTTGGTTGAGTCAGTCAGTCATTTATAAACAGGCAGTCCCCTTGGTTGAGTCAGTCAGTCATTTATAAACAGGCAGACCCCTTGGTTGAGTCAGTCAGTCATTTATAAACAGGCAGACCCCTTGGTTGAGTCAGCCAGTCATTTATAAACAGGCAGACCCCTTGGTTGAGTCAGTCAGTCATTTATAAACAGGCAGACCCCTTGGTTGAGTCAGCCAGTCATTTATAAACAGGCAGACCCCTTGGTTGAGTCAGTCAGTCATTTATAAACAGGCAGTCCCTTGGTTGAGTCAGTCAGTCATTTATAAACAGGCAGTCCCTTGGTTGAGTCAGTCAGTCATTTATAAACAGGCAGACCCCTTGGTTGAGTCAGCCAGTCATTTATAAACAGGCAGTCCCCTTGATTGAGTCAGTCAGTCATTTATAAACAGGCAGACCCCTTGATTGAGTCAGCCAGTCATTTATAAACAGGAAGTCCCCTTGATTGAGTCAGCCAGTCATTTATAAACAGGCAGACCCCTTGATTGAGTCAGCCAGTCATTTATAAACAGGAAGTCCCCTTGGTTGAGTCAGCCAGTCATTTTATAAACAGGAAGTCCCCTTGATTGAGTCAGCCAGTCATTTATAAACAGGCAGACCCCTTGGTTGAGTCAGCCAGTCATTTATAAACAGGAAGTCCCCTTGATTGAGTCAGCCAGTCATTTATAAACAGGCAGTCCCCTTGGTTGAGTCAGTCAGTCATTTATAAACAGGAAGTCCCCTTGGTTGAGTCAGTCAGTCATTTATAAACAGGAAGTCCCCTTGGTTGAGTCAGCCAGTCATTTATAAACAGGCAGACCCCTTGGTTGAGTCAGCCAGTCATTTATAAACAGGCAGTCCCCTTGGTTGAGTCAGTCAGTCATTTATAAACAGGAAGTCCCCTTGGTTGAGTCAGTCAGTCATTTATAAACAGGAAGTTCCCTTGGTTGAGTCAGTCAGTCATTTATAAACAGGAAGTCCCCTTGGTTGAGTCAGTCAGTCATTTATAAACAGGCAGTCCCCTTGGTTGAGTCAGTCAGTCATTTATAAACAGGCAGTCCCCTTGGTTGAGTCAGCCAGTCATTTATAAACAGGAAGTACCCTTGGTTGAGTCAGTCAGTCATTTATAAACAGGAAGTCCCCTTGGTTGAGTCAGCCAGTCATTTGATGTTGTCCAGTGTTCACAGATTTCCCAGTTGACACAACCAGACAATTTCTAAGGCATGTGAAGTGAAGTGAACTCCCTCCATCCAGGACATGCTGCTGTGGAAATGAAGTGCACCTCTCAGAGCCTGATCCAAATCAGGAAAACCAACTATCTGCAATTGATTTAAAAAATCAGTCAAGTAGACTTTCCATGAAGTGGAGTTTTTTTGGGTTGTTTTATTTTTATTTTAGGACTGTTGTTTTAAAGGGGACTGCTTTCTCTTCTCTTTCTGATGGAAATTAAGGCCATCTGCCCCTCAAGTTGAACGATGCCCTGCTAACGCGCCCACACACACACACACACGCTCACACACGCACGCACCCACACGCACACACACACGCTCACACACGCACGCACACACACGCACACACGCACACACGCACACACACACACACACACGCACACACGCACACACGCACACACACACACACACGCACACACGCACACACACACACACGCACATACACACACACACACACACGCACACACGCACACACGCACGCTCACACGCACACACGCTCACACGCACCCACACACACACACACACACACACGCACGCACACGCACACACGCACACACGCACACACACACACACGCACCCACACGCACACACACACACACACGCTCACACGCACACATACAGCTAATGCAGTCATCTGAATTCATTAGTAGATGAGAGTATATGGTCCGGGATACAAATAAATATTTTACTCATCCACAGAATATGGAGATTTATACAGTCTCCCTGGAGTCCCAGTACACACATTTATTTAAGTCCAGTGATTAACTATAAACTAAATAGAGAGAGTTTAAAAAAAAATGTATTCTTAGGAGCCACAGAATTTAAAGTGGAGAGAGAGAGAGAGAGAGAGAGAGAGAGAGAGAGAGAGAGAGAGAGAGAGAGAGAGAGAGAGAGAGAGAGAGAGACAGAGATGTACATTTTGTACATTGTTAAAACACTGTATATATATATATATATATATGTATAATATGACATTTGTAATGTCTTTACTGTTTTGAAACTTCTGTATGTGTAATGTTTACTGTTAATTTTTGTTGTTTTTCACTTCATATATTCACTTTGTATGTTGTCCACCTCACTTGCTTTGGCAATGTTAACACGTTTTGCCAATAAAGCCCTTGAATTTAATTTTGAAACTTCTGAGAGAGATGTGTAATGAGAGAGAGAGAGAGGGTGTGGAGAGAGAGAGTTGAGAGAGAGAGAGAGAGAGAGAGAGATATTCACTTTGTAGAGTTGTCTAGAGGGAGAGGAGAGAGAGAGAGAGAGAGAGAGGGTGAGGTAGAGAGAGAGAGAGAGAGAGAGAGGGTGAGGGTGAGAGAGAGAGAGAGAGAGAGAGAGAGAGAGAGAGAGAGAGAGAGAGAGAGAGAGAGAGAGAGGAGAGAGATAATTGCGAACAATCAAGTTTTATTTGCGGGCTACTTTTTGTTTGCATTAAGTAAAAGACATCCAAAGGTTATTTATTTTCTCTCTCTCTCTTCTCTCTCTCTCTGTCTCTCTCTCTACTTCACCTCTCGCTCTCTCTCTCTCTCTACCCTTCCCTCTCTTTCTACTTCCCTTTCTCTCTCTCTCTCTCTCTCTCTCTCTCTCTCTCTCTCTCTCTCTCTCTCTCTCTCTCTCTCTCTCTCTCTCTACCTCACCTCTTTTTACCTCACCTCTCCCTCTACCACACCTCTCTCTCTACCTCACCTCTCTCTCTCTCCCTCTCCCTCTCTCTACCTCACCTCTCTCTCTCTACCTCACCTCTCTCTCTCTCTCCCCCTCCCCCTTTCTCTCTACCTCACCTCTCTCTCTCCCCTCCCTCTCTCTTTCTCCCCCTTCCCTCCTCCTTCTCTCTCTCCTTATAGACTCCAGGCATATAGAGAATGTGGAGGCTGTGCAGCGGCTCCAGGACTCTCTCCATGAGGCCTTGCAGGACTTAGAAGGTGCCCACAACACGGAGGACCCTCGGCGGACAGGAAAGCTGCTGATGACTCTTCCCTTGCTCCGTCAGACCGCCGCCAAGGCCGTGCAGCACTTCTACAGCATCAAGGTGCAGGGAAAAGTGCCCATGCACAAACTCTTCTTGGAGATGCTGGAGGCCAAGGCTTGATAATTGGGCGGGGAGGCTTGAATGACAGCTGCATCGCCCAATGAGGATGAAGGACAGCCCCGGAATAGGAGGGGTGATGCTACGGAGAACCTATGACAGTGACATTATAACGCTGATCGTTGTTTCTATGGAACAAAATTAATGAGGAATAGAGGGAAACGAGACAAACTGATTTTAAGGGTGAATATAAAGAGTCATGTATATAAAGATGCTGTGTACAGAACTGCTGTTATAATCAGAGACTCTTCGGTCTAGATCACCTGTAACTACTGAGAGATTTGGTTTCTTTTCACCTTGTGAATAGGAATGGTATGATCTGATCAATCTGATTGGTTAGAGCCACTCAAGTATCTGATCAATCTGATTGGTTAAAGAGCTACTCAAGTATCTGATCAATCTGATTGGTTAGTGCTCCTCAAGTATCTGATCAATCTGATTGGTTAGTGCTACTCAAGTATCTGATCAATCTGATTGGTTAGAGCTACTCAAGTATCTGATCAATCTGATTGGTTAGTGCTACTCAAGTATGATTTTTTTCTCTTTTTTAATGTTTATGTCAGTTGTATAACATTATATTCTGGTATATATCCCAGTCAACAGTTTAGACACACCTACTCATTTAAGGGTCTTTCTTTTTTGTTGTTGCTATATTCTACATTGTAGAATAACAGTGAAGACATCACAACTATGAAATAACACATATGGAATCATGTAGTAACCAGAAAAGTGTTAAACAAAACAAAAATATTTGAGATTCTTCAAAGTAGCCACCCTTTGCCTATTTGATGACAGCTTTGCATACTCTTGGAATTCTCTCAACCAGCTTCATGAGGTAGTCACCTGGAATGCATTTCAATTAACAGGTGTGGCTTGTTAAAAGTGAATTTGGAGAATTTCTTTCCTTCTTAATGCATTTGAGCCAATAATTTGTGTTGTGACAAGGTAGGAGAGGTATACAGAAGATATCCCTATTTGGGCAAAGTCCATATGATGGCAAGAACAGCTCAAGAAAGCAAAGAGAAACAACAGTCCATCATTACTTTAAGACATGAAGGCCAGTCAATACGGAAAAATTAAAGTACTTTGAAATATTATTCAAGTGCAGTCGCAAAAACCATCAAGCACTATGATAAAACTGGCTCTCATGAGGACAGCCACAGGAAAGGAAAACCCAGAGTTACCTCTGCTGCAGAGGATAAGTTCATTAGAGTTACCTGCCTCAGAAATTGCAGCCCAAATAAATGCTTAACAGAGTTCAAGTAACAGACACATCTCAACATCAACTGTACAGAGGAGACCTGCGTGAATCAGGCCATGGTCGAATTGCTGCAAAGAAACCACTACTAAAGGACACCAATAAGAAGAACAAACAATGGACATTTAGACCGGTGGAAATCTGTCCTTTGGTCTGATGAGACCAAATTTGAGATTTTTGGTTCCAACTGCCGTGCCAGTGTGAGATGCAGAGTAGGTGAACGGATGATCTCTGCATGTGTGGTTCCCACCGTGAAGCATGGAGGAGGAGGTGTGATGGTGCTTTGCTGGTGACACTGTCTGTGATTTATTTAGAATTCAAGGCACACTTAACCAGCATGGCTACCACAGCATTCTGCAGCGATATACCATCCCATCTGGTTTGTGCTTATTGGGAGTGTAATTTGTTTTTCAACAGGACAATGACCCAACACACCTCCAGGCTATGTAAAAGCTATTTGACCGAGAAGGAGAGTGATGGAGTTCTGCATCAGAAGACCTGGTCTTCACAGTCACCTGACCTCAACCCAATTGAGATGGTTTGGGATGAGTTGGACAGCAAAGTGAAGGAAAAGCAGCCAACAAGTGCTCAGCATAGGTGGGAACTCCTTCAAGACTGTTGGAAAAGCATTCCATGTGAAGTTGGTTGAGAGAATGCCAAGAGTGTGCAACGCTGTCATCAAGGCAAAGGGTGGCTACTTTGAAGAATCTAAAATATATTTTGATTTGTTTAACACTTTCTTTTGGTTGCTACTTTATTTCATATGTGTTATTTCATAGTTGTGATGTCTACACTTTTATTCTAGAATGTAGAAAATAGCTAAAAAAAAAAAAATTAAGACCCTTGAATTAGTAGGTTTGTCCAAACCTTTGACTGGTACTGTATATGTACTGTATATTGGGTCATTTTCCCTAGGAATGGATTGGGTTTGGCAGTTATTGTGTTGTATTACTTATCAAAGAAGCACATCCATACACCTTTAGGGGGTAAGAGTTTGAGTCCTTCGTAACCACACCTGGGCTGAAATAAAATAAGCCTTTCATTGTCAGAGAGCCTTCCGTTGTCAGAGAGCCTTCCGTTGTCAGGGAGCCTTCCGTTGTCAGAGAGCCTTCCGTTGTCAGGGAGCCTTCCGTTGTCAGAGAGCCTTCCGTTGTCAGGGAGCCTTCCGTTGTCAGAGAGCCTTCCGTTGTCAGGGAGCCTTCCGTTGTCAGAGAGCCTTCTGTTGTCAGAGAGCCTTCCCAGAGTCCCCCGAGAGTTTTTTTTATCCTCTCTGTTATATCACACAATATTTTACATAAAGCTGCTTTTTTTTATGACCATAGAGTGAATTCTGCTTCCTGTTTTCTTTTTTTGCCAAGAAAGGTACAGTGTCATGACAACCCTACACGATACTGGTGTCATGACAACCCTACACGATACAGGTGTCATGACAACCCTACTCTGTTATGCCCTGAGCAGAGGGAGCAGGGTTCCCCACTTCAGAGATCCCATGTGCGGAACAGAGCTAACCCTCCAACCACTCACAGTAATGTAATGTGTAGCTAATTATAGCTAAATACAGAAGAGATGCTGTTCCCTTGGCACCCACCAACCCCTACCTCCCTCCTCTCAAAGGTGTAACGATCAAACCGATACACTGTTCAGAGCATCTCCTCTACAGTCAACTATAGTCTACTGTAATGTTGACAATGAGATGGAGCTTTGGGAATGGAAAGGTCGATGATAACTGCCAAAGGCTGTGTTTACACAACTCTGATATTTTTTCCCACTAATTGATCTGTTGACCAATCACATGTTTTCACATCATATTTTTTTTCTGAGCTGATTGTGATTGGTCAAAAAAATATCCGAATCGGGCTGCCTGTGTGAACGCGGCCTAATTCAGCAGGGTGTTGGGCTTCAGAGTGGCGCAGCGGTCTAAGGAACTTTAGCTCAGTGCTAGAGGCGTCACTACAGACCCTGGTTTGATTCCAGGCTGTATCACAACCGGCCGTGATTGGGAGTCCCACAGGGCGGTGCACATTTGGCCCAGCGTCGTCCGGGTGAGGGTTTGGCCATGGGTTGGCCGTCATTGTAAATAAGAATTTGTTCTTAACTGACTTGCCGAGTTAAATAAAGGTAAAAAAATATATATATACATTAATAATAATAAATTCCATTTAAACTCCAGTCAATTCAGAAATTAAACCAAATTCCAATTCCAAATGTACCCTTCTAAAAAAACATTGAAGAGAATTAGAACTTCCTCGAGTTGAATGGAATTGACCCCAACACTGTAATTCAGTAATTTAAAGGATCTCAGGACAGTGATAATGTGTCCTTTGTACTGGTCCAAGATCAGTTCTCTCCCCAACTGCCACAGTATCTTAATCTATTGGGAATATAAATTAGCTATGCAGATACTTACTTCCTATTCCAATAGCTCCTCGAAGCTTACAACCAGACATTATATTGTAGTACATTTGGGAGTAGCACCGACCGGTACTTGAACCTGGGTCCAGCAACTGTCAAGCAAACACCTTACCCATTATGGCAAGAGGTATCAAGTCTCATGACAAGGGTTGTGAGGTGTTGGGTAAAGGTCGCTACAATATGATGAACTATGTTAATAAGACTAAGACAAAGAGAGTATCTCTCCAAAGAGTTGTGAGTTTCAGTACTATTCCCTTCTCTGTTCTCCTCAAAGATAATTATTAATTCAAGATAATTATTGTTCCTAACCCCCCCCATCCTCATTATTCGCTCAAATTAATGTAAGAAAAATAAAAGAGAAAAATGCTTAATTTATTTTAAGCGGCTAAAACGGTATATATCTAATTAATTTTAATTGTCTTCATAAGCTGAAAATTCTCAAAAGATATAGAGCAATTAAATCTCAGCATTGACTCCGTTACCTCTGGGACAGAGAGGAGACCGTTTAACAGGCTTGGCAGTGAAGGGTTTTGGCTAGACGGCTAACGCGATTGCATGGGCATCTTTAACGGTTTATTAACAGTTAAGAAAAGGAGTTATAACAGTCATATTAGCAGTGTAATAGGTATATAAATACGAGTGATCACTGGGCTATGCAAGGCCAAATATGGCCAATACTATTGTGTTTGTTATTAATGAGCTGACTGGTGAATCTTTGGTTGTACTTTGTTAACATGTTTAAATGAAGTGAATACAGTTAAACGTACACAGTAACTGTTAGTATATAACATATTCTATCCCCTCCAGTTCTGTCAACCATGGTAACTGTTCACAATCCTAAACTAATACAGACACAGTGACTGTTAGTATATAACATATTCTATCCCCTTCAGTTCTGTCAACCATGGTAACTGTTCACAATCCTAAACTAAGATAGACACAGTGACTGTTAGTATATAACATATTCTACCCCATTCAGTTCTGTCAACCATGGTAACTGTTCACAATCCTAAACTAATATAGACACAGTGACTGTTAGTATATAACATATTCTATCCCCTTCAGTTCTGTCAACCATGGTAACTGTTCACAATCCTAAACTAATATAGATGTTTGGTATTTGGCTGTTGCGTTTTCACAAATGATTTGTTATTATTTGTTTTTGAATTCAGTATTAAAGGAAATTAAGTAATATATTAGTCACCACTAATATATGAGGAAAACTTTTATTTTTTTAAATATTTTTTTATTTAAAAAAACAACAAAAAGAGACAAGAGTAAAAAGTTGAGCCAGTCCATTTTTTATATCACATGTTGTGTTTGGGAACTTGGTGACGGCTCCTTGTGTCGTAAAATGGAGGAACATACTGCAATATACAGCACATTACCATGAATGTTGGTACAGGACAAAGCAGACAGAACATATCAATTACTCCTGGTTTGGAAGCGGGCCGGGCTGTTCCCCTGAGACCAGGTGGCAAAGAAATACAGGAATATCACTTCCTGTCTGGGTATTAAAAACATGGAGGTGACAAGGGGCACATTCCTGGGAGGAAGGAAGCTTCTTATCCGACGTTCTATTTGCAGAGGACTAGAGTATCTTATCACCACGCACATTGAGATGACTAGAATTTACATAAAACACAAACAACAATTTGCTTTCCGACTTATGGCTCGTTGTGGTCCGCGGTGTATTGACTAGTGAAGGTCTGGGACACGGTATGCACCCTAGATATTTGATTACCCTAGAGGATTGATTCCCCCTTAATAATAGCACTATGGTAGCTGTTAAGATGTATGAGGTATCAGGGTAAGAATGAAAGATTTGGTTAATTGTGATACCTACAGGATGAACTTCTGCCACCTATAAAAAGAGACTATGGAGAGAGTCTATGGTAATAACTATGTATGTTCATCTCTGATTTTTTAAAACATTTATTTAACTAGGCAATTCAGTTAAGGACAAATTCTTATTCATAATGACGGCCTACCAGGGAACAGTGGGTGAACTGCCTTGTTCAGAGGGGCAGAACAACAGATTTTTACCTTGTCAGCTCGGCGATTCGATCCAGCAACCTTTCGGTTACTAGTCCAATGTTCTAATCACTAGGCTACCTGCTGGTTACTAGTCCGACACTCTAACCACTAGACTACCTGCTGGTTACTAGTCCAACACTCTAACCACTAGGCTGCCTGCTGGTTACTAGTCCAACACTCTAACCACGAGGCTACCTGCTGGTTACTGGTCCAACGCTCTAACAACTAGGCTACCTTCTGGTTACTAGTCCAACACTCTAACAACTAGACTACCTGCTGGTTACTAGTCCAATGTTCTAACCACTAGGCTACCTGCTGGTAACTAGTCCAACACTATAACCACTAGACTGCCTGCTGGTTACTAGTCCAATGTTCTAACCACTAGGTTACCTGCTGGTTACTGCCCCAATGCTCTAACCACTAGGCTACCTGCTGGTAACTAGTCCAACACTCTAACCACTAGGCTACCTGCTGGTAACTAGTCCAACACTCTAACCACTAGGCTACCTGCTGGTAACTAGTCCAACAATCTAACCACTAGACTACCTGCTGGTTACTAGTCCAATGTTCTAACCACTAGGCTACCTGCTGGTTACTAGTACAATGTTCCAACCACTAGGCTACCTGCTGGTTACTAGTCCAACACTCTAACCACTAGGCTACCTGCTGGTAACTAGTCCAACACTCTAACCACTAGGTAACCTGCTGGTTACTGGCCCAGTGCTCTAACCACTAGGCTACCCTGCTGGTTACTAGTCCAATGTTCTAACCACTAGACTACCTGCTGGTTACTAGTCCAATGTTCTAACCACTAGGCTACCTGCTGGTTACTAGTCCAACGCTATAACCACTAGGCTACCTGCTGGTTACTAGTCCAATGTTCTAACCACTAGACTACCTGCTGGTTACTAGTCCAATGTTCTAACCACTAGGCTACCTGCTGGTTACCAATCCAAAGCTCTAACCACTAGGCTACCTGCTGGTTACTAGTCCAACACTCCAACCACTAGGCTACCTGCTGGTTACTAGTCCAACGCTCTAACCACTAGGCTACCTGCTGGTTACTAGTCCAACGCTCTAACCACTAGTCTACCTGCTGGTTACTAGTCCAACACTCTAAACACTAGGCTACCTGCTGTTTACTAGTCCAACACTAACCACTAGTCTACCTGCTGGTTACTAGTCCAACGCTCTAACCACTAGGATACCTGCTGGTTACTAGTCCGATACTCTAACCACTAGACTACCTGCTGGTTACTAGTCCAACACTCTAACCACTAGGCTACCTGCTGGTTACTAGTCCAACACTCTAACCACGAGGCTACCTGCTGGTTACTGGTCCAACGCTCTAACCACTAGGCTACCCTGTAACTGTCCAACACTCTAACCACTAGGTAACCTGCTGGTTACTGGCCCAACTCTAACCACTAGGCTACCCTGCTGGTTACTAGTCCAATGTTCTAACCACTAGACTGCCTGCTGGTTACTAGTCCAATGTTCTAACCACTAGGCTACCTGCTGGTTACTAGTCCAACGCTCTAACCACTAGGCTACCTGCTGGTTACTAGTCCAATGTTCTAACCACTAGACTACCTGCTGGTTACTAGTCCAATGTTCTAACCACTAGGCTACCTGCTGGTTACCAGTCCAAAGCTCTAACCACTAGGCTACCTTCTGGTTACTAGTCCAACACTCTAACCACTAGGCTACCTGCTGGTTACTAGTCCAACACTAACCACCAGTCTACCTGCTGGTTACTAGTCCAACACTCTAACAACTAGACTACCTGCTGGTTATTAGTCCAATGTTCTAACCACTAGGCTACCTGCTGGTAACTAGTCCAACACTATAACCACTAGACTGCCTGCTGGTTACTAGTCCAATGTTCTAACCACTAGGTTACCTGCTGGTTACTGGCCCAATGCTCTAACCACTAGGCTACCTGCTGGTAACTAGTCCAACACTCTAACCACTAGGCTACCTGCTGGTAACTAGTCCAACACTCTAACCACTAGGCTACCTGCTGGTAACTAGTCCAACACTCTAACCACTAGGCTACCTGCTGGTAACTAGTCCAACACTCTAACCACTAGGTAACCTGCTGGTTACTGGCCCAATGCTCTAACCACTAGGCTACCCTGCTGGTTACTAGTCCAATGTTCTAACCACTAGACTGCCTGCTGGTTACTAGTCCAATGTTCTAACCACTAGGCTACCTGCTGGTTACTAGTCCAACGCTCTAACCACTAGGCTACCTGCTGGTTACTAGTCCAATGTTCTAACCACTAGACTACCTGCTGGTTACTAGTCCAATGTTCTAACCACTAGGCTACCTGCTGGTTACCAGTCCAAAGCTCTAACCACTAGGCTACCTGCTGGTTACTAGTCCAACGCTCTAACCACTAGTCTACCTGCTGGTTACTAGTCCAACACTGTAACCACTAGGCTACCTGCTACTAGTCCGACACTCTAACCACTAGGCTACCTGCTGGTTACTAGTCCAACACTAACCACCAGTCTACCTGCTGGTTACTAGTCCAATACTCTAACCACTAGTCTACCTGCTGGTTACTAGTCCAATACTCTAACCACTAGTCTACCTGCTGGTTACTAGTCCAACACTCTAACCACTAGGCTACCTGCTGGTTACTAGTCCAACACTCTAACCACTAGGCTACCTGCTGGTTACTAGTCCAACGCTCTAACCACTAGTCTACCTGCTGGTTACTAGTCCAACACTCTAACCACTAGGCTACCTGCTGGTTACTAGTCCAACACTCTAACCACTAGGCTACCTGCTGGTTACTAGTCCAACGCTCTAACCACTAGTCTACCTTCTGGTTACTAGTCCAACACTCTAACCACTAGGCTACCTGCTGGTTACTAGTCCAACACTAACCACCAGTCTACCTGCTGGTTATTAGTCCAACGCTCTAACCACTAGTCTACCTGCTGGTTACTAGTCCAACACTCTAACCACTACGCTACCTGCTGGTTACTGGTCCAACACTCTAACCACTAGGCTACCTGCTGGTTACTAGTCCAACGCTCTAACCACTAGGCTACCTGCTGGTTACTAGTCCAACACTCTAACTACTAGGCTACCCTGCTGGTTACTGGTCCAACGCTCTAACCACTAGTCTACCTGCTGGTTACTAGTCCAACGCTCTAACCACTAGTCTACCTGCTGGTTACTAGTCCAACACTCTAACCACTAGGCTACCTGCTGGTTACTAGTCCAACACTCTAACCACTAGGCTCCCTGCTGGTTACTAGTCCAACACTCTAACCACTAGTCTACCTGCTGGTTACTAGTCCAACGCTCTAACCACTAGTCTACCTGCTGGTTACTAGTCCAACACTCTAACCACTAGGCTACCTGCTGGTTACTAGTCCAACACTCTAACCACTAGGCTCCCTGCTGGTTACTAGTCCAACACTCTAACCACTACGCTACCTGCCACCCCAAAAAGCCAAATATAATATCGTAAATTGTAAATAATGTAAACATTATGGAAGCTCTACGTTTGACACACATATTTGGGAAAGATGATGAGGCATTTTGATGTGTTTTGCAGTGGTCATGCTCACTGTATTCATGTGTAAATATGTGTTTTGTTTTGTTTGAGTGGGTCAGTTCTACTAAAATACAGTGACAATAAAATCACGTGGTTTATTAAAGTACATCTCACAACATCGTTGTTGTTTTTTTGTTTACCGCTCTGTTGTATACAACATCCAGAAACAACATCTAACAGACCTCGTCTAGTGAGGGGAGAAAAATGACATAAATGGATGAGAACTCAATCTGCTGTTTGACAGAGATCCTTTTGAGAGGGAGATCCTGGATGATTTCGAGAAAGGGGACAGGGGCGGTGCTGAATGGCTACTTAACAGCCCCCCCCCCCCTCTACACACACACACACACACACACACACACACACACACACACACACACACACACACACACACACACACACACACACACACACACACACACACACACATACAAACACACACCCCATACGCCCCAATGAGCAAGCCTGGCGGCCAGATGCTAAAAGGACAAATCCGACCCGAGTTAAGCGCACGTAAATGGAACCCATTCACTTTTTGTGCACCTATGTGTATTCTGACCCTGAACTTAAGCCTGAGAACAGCCCGCTATTCACCCGCTATTCACCCGCTATTCACCTGCTATTCACCTGCTATTCACCCGCTATTCACCCGCTATTCACCCGATATTCACCACTATTCACCCGCTATTCACCCGCTGTTCACCCGCTATTCACCCGCTATTCACCCGCTATTCACCCGCTATTCACCACTATTCACCCGCTATTCACCCGCTGTTCACCCGCTATTCACCCGCTATTAACCCGCTATTCACCACTATTCACCTGCTATTCACCCGCTATTCACCGCTATTCACCCGCTATTCGCCCGCTGTTCACCCGCTATTCACCCGCTATTCACCCGCTATTCACCTGCTATTCACCTGCTGTTCACCAGCTATTCACCTGCTATTCACCTGCTATTCACCCGCTATTCACCTGCTGTTCACCAGCTATTCACCTGCTATTCACACGCTATTCACCCGCTATTATCCCGCTATTCACCCGCTATTCACCACTATTCACCCACTATTCACCTGCTATTCACCTGCTATTCACCCGCTATTAAACCACTATTCACCACTATTCACCTGCTATTCACCCGCTATTCACCGCTATTCACCCGCTGTTCACCCGCTATTCACCACTATTCACCCACTATTAACCCGCTATTCACCACTATTCACCCGCTGTTCACCAGCTATTCACCTGCTATTCACCCGCTATTCACCTGCTGTTCACCAGCTATTCACCTGCTATTCACCCGCTATTCACCCGCTATTATCCCGCTATTCACCCGCTATTCACCACTATTCACCCACTATTCACCCGATGTTCACCCACTATTCACCCGCTATTCACCTGCTATTCACCCGCTGTTCACCCGCTATTCACCCGCTATTCACCCGCTATTCACCCGCTATTCACCCGCTATTCACCCGCTGTTCACCTGCTATTCACCCGCTATTCACCCGCTATTCACCTGCTATTCACCACTATTCACCTGCTATTCACCTGCTGTTAACCCGCTATTCACCTGCTATTCACCCGCTATTCACCTGCTATTCACATTTACATTTACATTTAAGTCATTTAGCAGACGCTCTTATCCAGAGCGACTTACAAATTGGTGCATTCACCTTATGACATCCAGTGGAACAGTCACTTTACAATAGTGCATCTAAATCTTAAAAGGGGGGTGAGAAGGATTACTTATCCTATCCTAGGTATTCCTTAAAGAGGTGGGGTTTCAGGTGTCTCCGGAAGGTGGTGATTGACTCCGCTGTCGTGAGGGAGTTTGTTCCACCATTGGGGGCAAGAGCAGCGAACAGTTTTGACTGGGCTGAGCGGGAACTGTACTTCCTCAGTGGTAGGGAGGCGAGCAGGCCAGAGGTGGATGAACGCAGTGCCCTTGTTTGGGTGTAGGGCCTGATCAGAGCCTGGAGGTACTGAGGTGCCGTTCCCCTCACAGCTCCGTAGGCAAGCACCATGGTCTTGTAGAGGATGCGAGCTTCAACTGGAAGCCAGTGGAGAGAGCGGAGGAGCGGGGTGACGTGAGAGAACTTGGGAAGGTTGAACACCAGACGGGCTGCGGCGTTCTGGATGAGTTGTAGGGGTTTAATGGCACAGGCAGGGAGCCCAGCCAACAGCGAGTTGCAGTAATCCAGACGGGAGATGACAAGTGCCTGGATTAGGACCTGCGCCGCTTCCTGTGTGAGGCAGGGTCGTACTCTGCTGATGTTGTAGAGCATGAACCTACAGGAACGGGCCACCGCCTTGATGTTAGTTGAGAACGACAGGGTGTTGTCCAGGATCACGCCAAGGTTCTTAGCGCTCTGGGAGGAGTACACAATGGAGTTGTCAACCGTGATGGCGAGATCATGGAACGGGCAGTCCTTCCCTGGGAGGAAGAGCAGCTCCGTCTTGCCGAGGTTCAGCTTGAGGTGGTGATCCGTCATCCACACTGATATGTCTGCCAGACATGCAGAGATGCGATTCGCCACCTGGTCATCAGAAGGGGGAAAGGAGAAGATTAATTGTGTGTCGTCTGCATAGCAATGATAGGAGAGACCATGTGAGGTTATGACAGAGCCAAGTGACTTGGTGTATAGTGAGAATAGGAGAGGGCCTAGAACAGAGCCCTGGGGACACCAGTGGTGAGAGCGGGGGTGAGGAGACAGATTCTCGCCACGCCACCTGGTAGGAGCGACCTGTCAGGTAGGACGCAATCCAAGCGTGGGCCGCGCCGGAGATGCCCAACTCGGAGAGGGTGGAGAGGAGGATCTGATGGTTCACAGTATCGAAGGCAGCCGATAGGTCTAGAAAGATGAGAGCAGAGGAGAGAGAGTTAGCTTTAGCGGTGCGGAGCGCCTCCGTGATACAGAGAAGAGCAGTCTCAGTTGAATGACTAGTCTTGAAACCTGACTGATTTGGATCAAGAAGGTCATTCTGAGAGAGATAGCGGGAGAGCTGGCCAAGGACGGCACGTTCAAGAGTTTTGGAGAGAAAGAAAGAAGGGATACTGGTCTGTAGTTGTTGACATCGGAGGGATCGAGTGTAGGTTTTTTCAGAAGGGGTGCAACTCACACGCTCTCTTGAAGACGGAAGGGACGTAGCCAGCGGTCAGGGATGAGTTGATGAGCGAGGTGAGGTAAGGGAGAAGGTCTCCGGAAATGGTCTGGAGAAGAGAGGAGGGGATAGGGTCAAGCGGGCAGGTTGTTGGGCGGCCGGCCGTCACAAGACGCGAGATTTCATCTGGAGAGAGGGGAGAAGAGGTCAGAGCACAGGGTAGGGCAGTGTGAGCAGAACCAGCGGTGTCGTTTGACTTAGCAAACGAGGATCGGATGTCGTCGACCTTCTTTTCAAAATGGTTGACAAAGTCATCTGCAGAGAGGGAGGAGGGGGAGGAGGAGGATTCAGGAGGGAGGAGAAGGTGGCAAAGAGCTTCCTAGGGTTAGAGGCAGAAGCTTGGAATTTAGAGTGGTAGAAAGTGGCTTTAGCAGCAGAGACAGAAGAGGAAAATGTAGAGAGGAGGGAGCGAAAGGATGCCAGGTCCGCAGGGAGGCGAGTTTTCCTCCATTTCCGCTCGGCTACCCACTATTCACCCGCTATTCACCTGCTATTCACCACTATTCACCCACTATTCACCCGCTGTTCACCTGCTATTCACCCGCTATTCACCTGCTATTCACCTGCTATTCACCACTGTTCACCTGCTATTCACCCGCTATTCACCTGCTATTCACCTGCTATTTACCTGCTAGTCGTTATTTGTGGAGATCGACTAAATCAAGGTGTATTGGAGGCGTGTCTACAAATACACCATATTAATGAAGGTGTGTTGAAGGCGTGTCTATAGATACACCATATTAATGAAGGTGTGTTGGAGGCGTGTCTACAGATACACCATATTAATGAAGGTGTGTTGGAGGCGTGTCTACAAATACACCATATTAATGAAGGTGTGTTGGAGGCGTGTCTACAGATACACCATATTAATGAAGGTGTGTTGGAGGCGTGTCTACAGATACATCATATTAATGAAGGTGTGTTGGAGGCGTGTCTACAGATACACCATATTAATGAAGGTGTGTTGGAGGCGTGTCTACAGATACACCATATTAATTAAGGTGTGTTGGAGGCGTGTCTACAGATACACCGTATTAATGAAGGTGTGTTGGAGGCGTGTCTACAGATACACAATATTAATGAAGGTGTGTTGGAGGCGTGTCTACAGATACAGTATATTAATTAAGGTGTGTTGGAGGCGTGTCTACAGATACACCATATTAATGAAGGTGTGTTGGAGGCGTGTCTACAGATACACCATATTCTGACCTTGAATTCATTCCCTCATAATTCCACCACCTTTACATGTGGGAAAACCATGGACAAGGACAAACTACTTAGCTAGCTAGTCATCCCCATAGTAACAGTATCTATTTACCTACCGGTTCCAAGTGGAAAAGCATCTTCTTTATATTTTCCAATAGAAATAACGGAAATAACCCGTTTTTTAAATATAAATTGATAACATCTATTGATAACATCTATTGATAACGGCTATTGATAACGGCTATTGATAACGGCAATTGATAACATCTATTGATAACAACAATTGATAACATCTATTGATAACAGCAATTGATAACATCTATTGATAACAGCTATTGATAACAGCAATTGATAACAGCTATTGATAACAGCTATTGATAACAGCTATTGATAACATCAATTGATAACAGCTATTGATAACATAACAGCTATTGATAACATCAATTGATAACATCTATTGATAACATCTATTGATAACAGCTATTGATAACATCTATTGATAACAGCTATTGATAACATCTATTGATAACAGCTATTGATAACAGCTATTGATAATACACAAAGCAACTGTTTGAGATGATTATTCCTTATAATCCCTGGAGATTAATGTGAAACCAGTCATATGGAAGAAAGCTGAAAATCAAATCAACGTGAGATGTATTGCAGGCCTTTTTCCACAGTGAAATAGGATACAAAGACCTGGGCCGTTATTCGTAATTAATGTGGATGAAATTTGGAGACCCAAGCTATAGTCTTCTGTAGGGCTGAACCCAGCTATAGTATTCTGTAGGGCTGAACCCAGCTATAGTCTTCTGTAGGGCTGAACCCAGCTATAGTCTTCTGTAGGGCTGAACCCAGCTATAGTCTTCTGTAGGGCTGAACCCAGCTATAGTCTTCTGTAGGGCTGAACCCAGCTATAGTCTTCTGTAGGGCTGAACTATAGTCTTCTGTAGGGCTGAACCCAGCTATAGTCTTCTGTAGGGCTGAACCCAGCTATAGTCTTCTGTAGGGCTGAACTATAGTCTTCTGTAGGGCTGAAACTATAGTCTTCTGTAGGGCTGAACTATAGTCTTCTGTAGGGCTGAACTATAGTCTTCTGTAGGGCTGAACTATAGTCTTCTGTAGGGCTGAACTATAGTCTTCTGTAGGGCTGAACTATAGTCTTCTGTAGGGCTGAACTATAGTCTTCTGTAGGGCTGAACTATAGTCTTCTGTAGGGCTGAACTATAGTCTTCTGTAGGGCTGAACTATAGTCTTCTGTAGGGCTGAACTATAGTCTTCTGTAGGGCTGAACCCAGCTATAGTCTTCTGTAGGGCTGAACTATAGTCTTCTGTAGGGCTGAACTATAGTCTTCTGTAGGGCTGAACTAAAGTCTTCTATAGTCTTCTATGTCATGTTAAATATTAGCCTATCGGGAGCCACCGTCAGTAAAACTCACATACATTTATAGCTGTCACTTGGCTGTTCGTTTTCTTACATGTGTAGTTGTCACGCTCGCTATCCTCAAACTCCCTGTCATAAATCGACCAAGGCGCAGCGTGCGTGTAGTTCCACATCTTTATTAAATGAAAGTGAAACCGAAACAAACCAAAACAACAAAACGTAAACAGCAAAGAACGTGACGCAACCGCGGTGCACACGAACACAAACGGAAAAATAATTACCCACAAAACACAGGTGGGAAAAGGCTAAGTATGGTTCTCAATCAGAGACAACTGACAGACAGCAGCTGTCCCTGATTGAGAACCACACCGGGCCAAACACATCGAAATACAAAACATAGAAAAAAGAACATAGAACGCCCACCCCTAGTCACACCCTGGCCTATAACCAAAATAGAGAATAAAAAGCCACTCTATGGCCAGGGCGTGACAGTAGTTTACAGCTTGTCATGATATACTCTACCTCAGGCTTGAGCAAAACCTCAAGACTTCCTTAGATATCATGCACCAGCTATGGCCAGGGCGTGACAGTAGTTTACATTTGTTGCATCATTCCATTCCGTTTAGCTTTCATTCCTCTGTAAACGTCTGTGTAGTTGTTCACATTAAGTTAACATTGTACAAATAATTTAGGACAAGTAGCCTATTTGAATCACTATGGAACTCAGACCGCACGAAGTAGGTTAAACTTGGAGCCGGACACACAGTTCACCACGACTAGACTGTTGTCATTACAGTTCCATGATTAGTGAGAATCAGGGTAGATTTACAGGACTATAGTTTACTAGGTTAGGTTTGAACCCCTACTGTAAACTTCTTTCCACCTTTCATGGATTGAACATGAATATGACAACTTTCAGGATGAATCAAACCACTGTATTTTTTTATATTATATGATATATTTTGTCTCCAAACCATTTTTTTTTTATACATACACTATATGACCAAAAGTATGTGGACACCTGCTTGTCGAACATCTCATTTCAAAAATCATGGGCATTAATATGGAGTTGGTCCCCCCTTTGCTGCTATAACAGCCTCCACTCTTCTGGGAAGGCTTTCCACTAGATGTTGGAACATTGCTGCTATAACGGCCCCCACTCTTCTGGGAAGGCTTTCCACTAGATGTTGGAACATTGCTGCTATAACGGCCTCCACTCTTCTGGGAAGGCTTTCCACTAGATGTTGGAACATTGCTGCTATAACAGCCTCCACTATTTTGGGAAGGCTTTCCACTAGATGTTGGAACATTGCTGCTATAACGGCCCCCACTCTTCTGGGAAGGCTTTCCACTAGATGTTGGAACATTGCTGCTATAACGGCCTCCACTCTTCTGGGGAGGCTTTCCACTAGATGTTGGAACATTGCTGCTATAACAGCCTCCACTCTTCTGGGGAGGCTTTCCACTAGATGTTGGAACATTGCTGCTATAACAGCCTCCACTCTTCTGGGGAGGCTTTCCACTAGATGTTGGAACATTGCTGCTATAACAGCCTCCACTCTTCTGGGGAGGCTTTCCACTAGATGTTGGAACATTGCTGCTATAACGGCCTCCACTCTTCTGGGAAGGCTTTCCACTAGATGTTGGAACATTGCTGCTATAACAGCCTCCACTCTTCTGGGAAGGCTTTCCACTAGATGTTGGAACATTGCTGCTATAACGGCCTCCACTCTTCTGGGAAGGCTTTCCACTAGATGTTGGAACATTGCTGCTATAACGGCCTCCACTCTTCTGGGGAGGCTTTCCACTAGATGTTGGAACATTGCTGCTATAACAGCCTCCACTCTTCTGGGGAGGCTTTCCACTAGATGTTGGAACATTGCTGCTATAACAGCCTCCACTCTTCTGGGAAGGCTTTCCACTAGATGTTGGAACATTGCTGCTATAACAGCCTCCACTCTTCTGGGAAGGCTTTCCACTAGATGTTGCAACATTGCTGCAGGGACTTTCTTCCATTCAGCCACCAGTGTATTGGTGAGGTCAGGGACTGATGTTGGGGGTGATTAGGCTCGCAGTCAGTGTTCCAATTCATCCCATTCGATTGGGTTGAGGTCAGGGCACCGTGCAGGCCAGTCAAGTTCTTCCACACCGATCTCGACAAACCATTATCTGTATGGACCTCGCTTTATACACGGGGGAATTGTCATGCTGAAACAAGGAAAGGGTCTTCCCCAAACTGTTGCCGCAAAGTTGGAAGCACAGAATCGTATAGGATGTCATTGTATGCTGTAGCGTTAAGATTTCCCTTCACTGGGACTAAGGGGTCAGAACCATGAAAACCTGCCCCGGACCCTTATAAACTGTACAGCCAGCACTCTCCATTGGGGCAGGTAGCATTTTCCTGGCATCCGCCAAACCCAGATTTGTCCGTCTGACTGCCAGATGGTGAAGCGTGATTCATCACTCCAGAGAACACATTTCCACTGCTCCAGAGTCAAGTGTCTTTACACCACTCCAGCAGACGCTTGGCATCATGGGGATTTTAGGGCTTGTGTGTGGCCTGTTTCCTCCCGATGAAGCGTTATTTTACTGAAGTTGCTTCCAGAGGCAGTTTGGAACTGTTGCAACCGAGGACAGACGATATTTACATGTTACGTGCGTTTCCGGGAGCTTGTGTGGCCTACCACTTCGCGGCTGAGCCGTTGTTGCTCCATGCCAGGGTGAGCCTACACGAAACACAGCCCTTATTTTAAGTGTAGTTGCTCCTAGATGTTTCCACTTCACCATAACAGCACTTACAGTTGACCGGAGAGGCTCTAGCAGGGCAGAAATTTTACAAAGGAAATAAAATAAACCATCATTTACACAACCCAAATGTAAAACATAAAACTTAATACAACAAGCACATCTAGCACTTCGATAAGAACACACAGGACATCAATTTGGATGAAAGGGGGTAAGACAGCAGAGTTAAGTACCCTTGGAAAGGTGGCATCCTATGACGGTGTCACGTTGAAAGTCACTGAGCTCTTCAGTAAGGTCATTCTACTGCCAATGTTTGTCTATGGAGATTGCATGGCTGTGTGCTCGATGTTATACACCTGTCATCAACAGGTCTGGCTGAAATAGTTGAATCCACTCATTTAAAGGGGTGCCTTTAAACCACACAGTGATACTCATTTTCTTATTTTACGATTGGATCCCCCACCCCTAATTAGGCTTAGGTTCGGCCAGGTCCTCAGAAGCTGTGGTTTTGCAGATGTGTATATATTATGTATATATTTTATTATTTTATTTAACCTTTATTTAAATAGGCAAGTCAGTTAAGAACTAATTCTTATTTAAAATGACGGCCTACACCGGCCGGTTGTGATACAGCCTGGATTCGAACCAGGGTGTTTGTCGTGACGCCTGAGATGCAGTGCCTTAGACCGCTGCAGATTACATGATGGGTTTGGCCTTCAAAAAAAAGAAGAAAAAGAGCAAAGCAGAAAATACCTAATAATAATTGGACCAAATCAGATCAAGAAATTCACCAGAAACTATTTATTGAAAGAAATCTCACGGGAGGCATATGCCCCCGGTGAAGGGTGTTGAACCCAGAAGGGTGTTGAACCCAGAAGGGTGTTGAACCCAGAAGGGTGTTGAACCCAGAAGGGTGTTGAACCCAGAAGGGTGTTGAACCCAGAAGGGTGTTGAACCCAGATGTTGAACCCAGAAGGGTGTTGAACTCAGAAGGGTGTTGAACCCAGAAGGGTGTTGAACCCAGAAGGGTGTTGAACCCAGAAGGGTGTTGAACCCAGAAGGGTGTTGAACCCAGAAGGGTGTTGAACCCAGAAGGGTGTTGAACCCAGAAGGGTGTTGAACCCAGAAGGGTGTTGAACCCAGAACTCATTGACCGCGAGGAGATGCAGATACACCAGGAGAGAGTCAATGGAGGAGACCATCATAAAATGAGAAAGGAGACCATCAATATGCTCAGTGTATAAACATTGAAGGAGGAGGTCATGACTTATATCTTCCAGGCGTTGAGGTCGTCTGGTGAATCTGAATGCTGAATCTACTATTTTCTTCTCCTCTCTCTCTCTCTCTCTCTCTCCAATCTGTTGGCTGGCTCAAGGACAGATAAAGGTCTTTCTCTCTCTCTCTCTCTCTCTCTCTCTCTCTCTCTCTCTCTCTCTCTCTCTCTCTCTCTCTCTCCCTCTCTCTCTGTCTCTCCTCTCTCTCTCTCTCATTCTCTCTCTCTCTCTCTCTCTCTCCTCTCTCTCTCTCTCTCTCTCTCTCTCTCTCTCTCTCTCTCTCTCTCTCTCTCTCTCTCTCTCTCTCTCTCTCTCTCTCTCTCTCTCTCTCTCTCTCTGCATTTCACAGTCAGTGGCACTCAGTGATGGACAGCTTCTGAGGAGGCCTCTGCTGGTCAAAATGAGGTGAGCACCATCTATAGGCAACCAGAGGGACTGACTCTGGGAAAAGGTTTCTCTGGAGAAAGTTGTGGCGAGAAGACTGGTTCACCAAAATGAGACGAGTTGTAACGAGTGACGGCGTCGTCTCTGCTGACGTTTTAGGGGGCTGGCATAGAATCTGTTCAGACTCTGATGCTTATTATGTCTTACGTTGAATTCACCTTCTTCTCGTCTCCGACACTCACATCTGCCCTGATAGGGAATCGATCGCTATATGAGGAGGATTTTTGTAGGATGAATTCATCTGGTTCTGGTTGGCTGCTCTACTAAATGACTGGGTGTATGTTTGTGTCTGTACATTTGGACTACACAACCAACTAAGGAATGTCCATCCTCTAATTAGGTCAGCCAACTAAGGAATGTCCATCCTCTAATTTGGTCAGCCAACTAAGGAATGTCCATCCTCTAATTTGGTCAGCCAACTAAGGAATGTCCATCCTCTAATTTGGTCAGCCAACTAAGGAATGTCCATCCTCTAATTAGGTCAGCCAACTAAGGAATGTCCATCCTCTAATTAGGTCAGCCAACTAAGGAATGTCCATCCTTCTAATTAGGTCAGCCAACTAAGGAATGTTCATCCTCTAATTAGGTCAGCCAACTAAGGAATGTCCATCCTCTAATTAGGTCAGCCAAATAAGGAATGTCCATCCTCTAATTAGGTCAGCCAACTAAGGAATGTCCATCCTCTAATTAGGTCAGCCAACTAAGGAATGTCCATCCTCTAATTAGGTCAGCCAACTAAGGAATGTCCATCCTCTAATTAGGTCAGCCAACTAAGGAATGTCCATCCTCTAATTAGGTCAGCCAAATAAGGAATGTCCATCCTCTAATTAGGTCAGCCAACTAAGGAATGTCCATCCTCTAATTAGGTCAGCCAACTAAGGAATGTCCATCCTCTAATTTGGTCAGCCAACTAAAGAATGTCCATCCTCTAATTTGGTCAGCCAACTAAGGAATGTCCATCCTCTAATTAGGTCAGCCAAATAAGGAATGTCCATCCTCTAATTAGGTCAGCCAACTAAGGAATGTCCATCCTCTAATTTGGTCAGCCAACTAAAGAATGTCCATCCTCTAATTTGGTCAGCCAACTAAGGAATGTCCATCCTCTAATTAGGTCAGCCAAATAAGGAATGTCCATCCTCTAATTAGGTCAGCCAACTAAGGAATGTCCATCCTCTAATTTGGTCAGCCAACTAAAGAATGTCCATCCTCTAATTTGGTCAGCCAAATAAGGAATGTCCATCCTCTAATTAGGTCAGCCAACTAAGGAATGTCCATCCTCTAATTAGGTCAGCCAACTAAGGAATGTCCATCCTCTAATTAGGTCAGCCAACTAAGGAATGTCCATCCTCTAATTAGGTCAGCCAACTAAGGAATGTCCATCCTCTAATTAGGTCAGCCAACTAAGGAATGCCCATCCTCTAATTAGGTCAGCCAACTAAGGAATGTCCATCCTTCTAATTAGGTCAGCCAACTAAGGAATGTCCATCCTCTAATTAGGTCAGCCAACTAAGGAATGTCCATCCTCTAATTAGGTCAGCCAACTAAGGAATGTCCATCCTCTAATTAGGTCAGCCAACTAAGGAATGTCCATCCTCTAATTAGGTCAGCCAACTAAGGAATGTCCATCCTCTAATTAGGTCAGCCAAATAAGGAATGTCCATCCTCTAATTAGGTCAGCCAAATAAGGAATGTCCATCCTCTAATTAGGTCAGCCAACTAAGGAATGTCCATCCTCTAATTTGGTCAGCCAACTAAAGAATGTCCATCCTCTAATTTGGTCAGCCAACTAAGGAATGTCCATCCTCTAATTAGGTCAGGCAAATAAGGAATGTCCATCCTCTAATTAGGTCAGCCAACTAAGGAATGTCCATCCTCTAATTTGGTCAGCCAACTAAAGAATGTCCATCCTCTAATTTGGTCAGCCAAATAAGGAATGTCCATCCTCTAATTAGGTCAGCCAACTAAGGAATGTCCATCCTCTAATTTGGTCAGCCAACTAAGGAATGTCCATCCTCTAATTAGGTCAGCCAACTAAGGAATGTCCATCCTCTAATTTGGTCAGCCAACTAAAGAATGTCCATCCTCTAATTTGGTCAGCCAAATAAGGAATGTCCATCCTCTAATTAGGTCAGCCAACTAAGGAATGTCCATCCTCTAATTAGGTCAGCCAACTAAGGAATGTCCATCCTCTAATTAGGTCAGCCAACTAAGGAATGTCCATCCTCTAATTAGGTCAGCCAACTAAGGAATGCCCATCCTCTAATTAGGTCAGCCAACTAAGGAATGTCCATCCTTCTAATTAGGTCAGCCAACTAAGGAATGTTCATCCTCTAATTAGGTCAGCCAACAAGGAATCCATCCTCTAATTAGGTCAGCCAACTAAGGAATGTCCATGCTCTAAATAGGTCAAACTAAGGAACCAGGCTAATTAGGTCAGCCAACTAAGGAATGTCCATCCTCTAATTAGGTCAGCCAAATAAAGGCATCCTCTAATTAGGTCAGCCAAATAAGGAATGTCCATCATCTAATTAGGTCAGCCAACTAAGGAATGTCCATCCACTAATTTGGTCAGCCAACTAAAGAATGTCCATCCTCTAATTTGGTCAGCCAACTAAGGAATGTCCATCCTCTAATTAGGTCAGGCAAATAAGGAATGTCCATCCTCTAATTAGGTCAGCCAACTAAGGAATGTCCATCCTCTAATTAAATCAGCCAATGAAAGAATGTCCATCCTCTAATTTGGTCAGCCAATAAGGAATCCATCCTCTAATTAGTCAGCCAACTAAGGAATGTCCATCCTCTAATTTGGTCAACCAACTAAGGAATGTCCATCCTCTAATTAGGTCATATACAAGGAATGTCCATCCTCTAATTTGGTCAGCCAACTAAGGAATGTCCATCCTCTAATTTGGTCAGCCAACTAAGGAATGTCCATCCTCTAATTAGGTCAGCCAACTAAGGAATGTCCATCCTCTAATTTGGTCAGCCAACTAAGGAATGTCCATCCTCTAATTTGGTCAGCCAACTAAGGAATGTCCATCCTCTAATTTGATCAGCCAACTAAGGAATGTCCATCCTCTAATTAGGTCAGCCAACTAAGGAATGTCTATCCTCTAATTTGGTCAGCCAACTAAGGAATGTCCATCCTCTAATTTGGTATACAACTAAAATGTCCATCCTCTAATTAGGTTAGCCAATTAAGGAATGTCCATCCACAATGAGTCAGCCAACTAAGGAATGTCCATCCTCTAATTTGGTCAGCCAACTAAGGAATGTCCATCCTCTAATTTGATCAGGGGTTACTAGGAATGTACCATAAATCTAATTTGAGTCAGCCAACTAAGGAATGTCCATCCTCTAATTTGGTCAGGTTACTAAGGAATGTCCATCCTCTAATTTGGTCAGCCAACTAAGAATGTCCATCCTCTAATTAGGTCAGCGAACTAAGGAATGTCCATCCTCTAATTTGGTCAGCCAACTAAGGAATGTCCATCCTCTAATTAGGTCAGCCAACTAAGGAATGTCCATCCTCTAATTAGGTCAGTCAACTAAGGAATGTCCATCCTCTAACAAGGTCAGCCAACTAAGGAATGTCCATCCTCTAATTAAATCAGCCAATGAAGGAATGTCCATCCTATAACAATAAATCAGCCAACTGAAGGAATGTCCATCTACAATTAAATCAGCCAATGAGGAATGTCCATTACTAGACTATATCAGCCAACTAAGGAATGTCCATCCTCTAATTAGGTCAGACAACTGTTTATCCTCTATATACGTCAGCCAACAAAATCAAATCAGAAACTAGTTCATTTGTCACATGCCTGGTAAACAACAGGTGTAGACTAACGGTGACATGCTTCCTCACGGGCCCTTTGACAATACAGAGAGAGACATATTAGAAAGATAATAACACAAGGAATAAATACACAATGAGTAGCGGTTACCAGGCTATATACAATAAATACACAATGAGTAACGATTACTAGGCTATATACAATAAATACACAATGAGTAGGGGTTACCAGGCTATAGACAATAAAGACACAATGAGTAGTGGTTACCAGGCTATAGACAATAAATACACAATGAGTAGCGGTTACCAGGCTATATACAATAAATACACAATGAGTAGCGATTACTAGGCTATATACAATAAATACACAATGAGTAGCGGTTACCAGGCTATATACAATAAATACACAATGAGTAACGATTACTAGGCTATATACAATAAATACACAATGAGTAGCGGTTACCAGGCTATATACAATAAATACACAATGAGTAACGATTACTAGGCCATATACAATAAATACACAATGAGTAGCGATTACTAGGCTATATACAATAAATACACAATGAGTACCGATTACTAGGCTATATACAATAAATACACAATGAGTAGGGGTTACCAGGCTATATACAATAAATATACAATGTCCATACAGACGGGATACCAGTACCGAGTCCCTGTCCAGCTATATACAATAAATAAAAATGACCATACAGGGGTTACCAGGCTATATACAATAAATATACAATGTCCATACAGACGGGATACCAGTACCGAGTCCCTGTCCAGAGGTACGAGGTAAAAACTTGACCATACAGACGGGATACCAGTACCGAGTCTCTGTCCAGAGGTACGAGGTAAAAACTTGTCCATACAGACGGGATACCAGTACCGAGTCCCTGTCCAGAGGTACGAGGTAAAAACTTGTCCATACAGACGGGATACCAGTACCGAGTCCCTGTCCAGAGGTACGAGGTAAAAACTTGTCCATACAGACGGGATACCAGTACCGAGTCCCTGTCCAGAGGTACGAGGTAAAAACTTGTCCATACAGACGGGATACCAGTACCGAGTCCCTGTCCAGAGGTACGAGGTAAAAACTTGTCCATACAGACGGGATACCAGTACCGAGTCCCTGTCCAGAGGTACGAGGTAAAAACTTGTCCATACAGACGGGATACCAGTACTGAGTCCCTGTCCAGAGGTACGAGGTAAAGACTTGACCATACAGACGGGATACCAGTACCGAGTCCCTGTCCAGAGGTACGAGGTAAAGACTTGACCATACAGACGGGATACCAGTACCGAGTCCCTGTCCAGAGGTACGAGGTAAAGACTTGACCATACAGACGGGATACCAGTACCGAGTCCCTGTCCAGAGGTACGAGGTAAAGACTTGACCATACAGACGGGATACCAGTACCGAGTCTCTGTCCAGAGGTACGAGGTAAAGACTTGACCATACAGACGGGATACCAGTACCGAGTCCCTGTCCAGGGGTACGAGGTAAAGACTTGACCATAAACACGGGATACCAGTACCGAGTCCTTGTCCAGAGGTACGAGGTAAAGACTTGACCATACAGACGGGATACCAGTACCGAGTCCCTGTCCAGAGGTACGAGGTAAAAACTTGTCCATACAGACGGGATACCAGTACCGAGTCTCTGTCCAGAGGTACGAGGTAAAAACTTGTCCATACAGACGGGATACCAGTACCGAGTCCCTGTCCAGAGGTACGAGGTAAAAACTTGTCCATACAGACGGGATAGCAGTACCGAGTCCCTGTCCAGGGGTACGAGGTAAAAACTTGTCCATACAGACGTGATACCAGTACCGAGTCCCTGTCCAGAGGTACGAGGTAAAAACTTGTCCATACAGACGGGATACCAGTACCGAGTCCCTGTCCAGGGGTACGAGGTAAAAACTTGTCCATACAGACGGGATACCAGTACCGAGTCCCTGTCCAGGGGTACGAGGTAATTTAGGTAGATATGTACATACAGCGCATTCATAAAGTATTCAGACTCCTTGACTTTTTCCACGTTTTGTTACGTTACAGCCTTATTCTAAACTTGGTTAAATAGCCTTTTTTCCTCATCAATCTACACACAATACCCCATAATGACATCACAATACCCCATAATGACATCGCAATACCCCTTAATGACATCACAATACCCCTTAATGACATCACAATACCCTATCATGTCAAAGCAAAAACTTTTTTTATTTTTTATGTTTACATACACGTGAGTATTCAGACCCTTTACTCAGTACTTTGTTAAAATACCTTTGGCAGTATTTACAACCTTGGGTATGATGCCACAAGCTTAGCACACCTGTATTTGGGGTGTTTCTGCATTCTTCTCTGCAGATCCTCTTAAGCTTGGATGGAGAGCGTCCCTGCACGGCTATTTTCAGGTCTCTCCAGAGATGTTCAATCGGGTTCAAGTCCGGGCTCTGAACACTCCGCAGAGTAAAGGAAAAGCAGCCAACAAGGGCCCAGCATATGTGGGAATTCCTTCAAGACTTTTGGAAAAGCATTCCAGGTGAATCTGGTTGAGAGAATGCCCATAGTGTGCAAAGCTGTCATCAAGGCAAAGGATGGCTACTTTGAAGAATCTCAAATGTAAAATATATTTTGATTTGTTTAACACTTTTTTGGTTACTACATGATTCCATATGTGTTATTTCAT
Source organism: Oncorhynchus keta (assembly GCF_023373465.1). NCBI lineage: Eukaryota > Metazoa > Chordata > Actinopteri > Salmoniformes > Salmonidae > Oncorhynchus > Oncorhynchus keta. Next base: position 81,849,672 of record NC_068439.1, on the reverse strand, counting down.
AGTTGTGATGTCTTCACTATTATTCTACAATGTATCGTTCTGCCCCTGAACAGGCAGTCAACCCACTGTTCCCAGGCCGTCATTGAAAATAATAATTTGTTCTTAACTGACTTGCCTGGTTATATAAAGGTCAAAAAGTAAAATGATTGAGTATTTTTGTAAAGCACTCCCTGCTACTAAGTTCTTTGCGTTCTTTGTCAGGGTTGGTTACGAAACCGCAATGAGCCAATGTTTCTAATCAAGAACAGGTCATCAAACAGTAAAGGACGAGGGCATCATTTGTAGCTTTAACCAGCGTCTATGATGTTTCCATGCTTGCTTAACCAATGGGCCTTTGTGTACACTTTCGTCACAAACCGATGTGTTTTATCAGAGAAAAGTGCGTCAGTCTCATTGACCTGTTATCCAATGAAGGCCAGTGTAACCTCTAACGTAATGAGCGTGACTACAGAATATAAACCCCACAATTAACACAACTTAATAAATATAATCAGTGGAACTAACAGGGTGGAATTAGAGAATAACAGTGGTACTACTTAGATGTTTTAAATATATATATATTAAACAGTGGGAAAAGGCAACCATTTAAAAAAAGAACATCCTGCCAGTTTACTATAACATCCTACTTCATTCCAACCAGAACTTTAGCTAAAAAAACCTGAAATAATCTCTGCAGATTTCTGGCTTTTTTTTTTGTAAAGCGTGCAAGAGATTGAAGACGGTTATGAAGCTTCCAGCTACTGGGATTCTTTTTAAAAACTGATAAGTGTTCCGGTTTAGAATGTCTTTCTCTGATTGGTGGAACAAAAGCCTTGCCAAAACAACATTCTAGACTTCCCTGTTCATATGACAACTCTCTGTCTCAACCAGTGCTTTGTTCCCCAATGTCCTCAGCCCATTGCAGCACATACCTTATTAACACTATGTTAATGTGGCGTTAATAGCTTGTACTTTCTCACTCCATTAAGTGTGGTGCTGCCTGCTATCTCTCCTAAGGAGCCACGCCAGATGGTTTATGTGCCCATATCCAGCACACACACACACGCACGCACGCACGCACGCACACACACACACACACACACACACACACACACACACACACACACACACACACACACACACACACACACACACACACACACAGCTGCTAATGGACCAAGACACTGCGGCTGTAAAATAGCGGGCAGGCCACGCTCGACGACAAAATGCTCATCGTTGCTAATTGAAAAGTAATTGCGGAGGTACAGAGCACCTGTCACACTCCGTGAAAGGTAGTTGTCACTGAGACACAAGGACGACTTAGTGCCATCGGCAAGTATGTCATTGTTGTGCAGGTAGAATGGAGGGAGATGCCGCCCGTGATGACAGAGCAGACAAGTACATACATCCTCTGTGGCACAGATGCCGCCCGTGATGACAGAGCGGACTGTGTACATCCGTCCTCTGTGGCACAGATGCCGCCCGTGATGACAGAGCGGACTGTGTACATACATCCTCTGTGGCACAGATGCCGCCCGTGATGACAGAGCGGACTGTGTACATCCGTCCTGCGTAGATCCATAGTTGTTTAGTAATCTCCATTTCAGTGGAACAGACCACGTATAAAGTGTATTACGGTCAAGGTAATTCAACTGGGTTTGGTGGTCCTCCTACAACGTCCCACGTGAAACCATTGACCTCTGGATGAAGCCGTTGGAGCGTGTATGTATTCTAGCCGTCGTCGGTGACGACGAGTCCGTACCCGCTCAACGTATTGGCAGCCATTGACAACACGTACGTACGAGGAAATAACCAGATGGTCTGATTGGTAGAGCCTTGACTGGGGTCAGACGCAAAACAAGGGGAAACCACCGCCTTCACTTCTGTGACTTAGTCCATGATCAATAAAAGAGTATGAAAAGGCAGGACTGTGTAAACAGAAATGGAAGTTACTGTCATTCAGGGTACCGTGGTCATTGATGCGCTCTGATTGGTGCGGTGGAATCGACTGATATCTCTAGACGGCTGACAATACAGGGGACAGGAGAGGTGTGTAGAAGGTCGATGGGACTGACAATACAGGGGACAGGAGAGGTGTGTAGAAGGTCGATGAGACTGACAATACAGGGGACAGGAGAGGTGTGTAGAAGGTCGATGGGACTGACAATACAGGGGACAGGAGAGGTGTGTAGAAGGTCGATGGGACTGACAATACAGAGAGACAGAGAGGGGATAGCTAGGTCAAAGCGTCCACGGATAAGCCTTGGAACGAAATGTAGAACACTGTTGTAGGACATAGGAAAGGAAGCTGCCGAGTTAAATCTACACAGGACTCTCTGTAGGATAATCTACACTATAACCAATACAACAGGGTAATCTACACTATAACCAATACAACAGGACTCTCTATAATATAATAATAATAAAATAATATATCATTTAGCAGGCTTTTATCCAAAACGACTTACAGTCATGTGTGCATACATTCTACATGGGTAACCGGGGATCAACAGGACTACCCTGTAGCGCCATGCTCACTAAAACCAATACAACAGGGTCATCTGCAGGGTAATCTACACTATAACCAATACAACAGGGTAATCTACACTATAACCAATACAACAGGGTAATCTACACTATAACCAATACAACAGGACTCTCTGTAGGGTAATCTACACTAAAACCAATACAACAGGGTAATCTACACTAAAACCAATACAACAGGACTCTCTGTAGGGTAATCTACACTAAAACCAATACAACAGGGTCATCTGCAGGGTAATCTACACTAAAACCAATACAATAAGGTAATCTACACTATAACCAATACAACAGGGTAATCTACGCTAAAACCAATACAACAGGGTAATCTACACTATAACCAATACAACAGGGTCATCTGCAGGGTAATCTACACTAAAACCAATACAACAGGACTCTCTGTAGGGTAATCTACACTAAAACCAATACAACAGGGTAATCTACACTAAAACCAATACAACAGGGTAATCTGCAGGGTAATCTACACTAAAACTAATACAACAGGGTAATCTGCAGGGTAATCTACACTAAAACCAATACAACAGGGTAATCTACACTATAACCAATACAACAGGGTAATCTACGCTAAAACCAATACAACAGGGTAATCTACACAGGACTGTCTGCAGGGTAATCTACACTAAAACCAATACAACAGGGTAATCTACACTATAACCAATACAACAGGGTAATCTGCACTATAACCAATACAACAGGGTAATCTACAGGGTAATCTACACTATAACCAATACAACAGGGTAATCTACACTATAACCAATACAACAGGGTAATCTACACTATAACCAATACAACAGGGTAATCTACAGGGTAATCTACACTATAACCAATACAACAGGATAATCTACACTGTAACCAATACAACAGGATAATCTACAGGGTAATCTATACTAAAACCAATACAACAGGATAATCTACACTGTAACCAATACAACAGGATAATCTACAGGGTAATCTATACTAAAACCAATACAACAGGATAATCTACACAGGACTGTCCAATACAACAGGATAATCTACAGGGTAATCTACACTATAACCAATACAACAGGATAATCTACACTGTAACCAATACAACAGGATAATCTACAGGGTAATCTATACTAAAACCAATACAACAGGATAATCTACACTGTAACCAATACAACAGGATAATCTACAGGGTAATCTATACTAAAACCAATACAACAGGGTAATCTACAGGGTAAATCTCCACTATAACCAATACAACAGGACTGTCTGCACAGTACGAACTACACTAAGTCCCCTCTATGAAAAGGGAAGACTCTCACAAACACAATGGTGTGGTCCACTTTGGTTAGCTTAGACTTTAGGGGTTAGATATTTGGTGTTGTCCACTTTGGTTAGCTTAGACTTTAGGGGTTAGATATTTAAATGCTGTTGTCCACTTTGGTTAGCTTAGACTTTAGGGGTTAGATATTTAAATGGTGTTGTCCACTTTGGTTAGTTTAGACTTTAGGGGTTAGATATTTGGTGTTGTCCACTTTGGTTAGCTTAGACTTTAGGGGTTAGATATTTAAATGGTGTTGTCCACTTTGGTTAGCTTAGACTTTAGGGGTTAGATATATGCTGTTGTCCACTTTGGTTAGCTTAGACTTTAGGGGTTAGATATATGGTGTTGTCCACTTTGGTTAGTTTAGACTTTTAGAGGTTAGATATTTAAATGGTGTTGTCCACTTTGGTTAGTTTAGACTTTTAGAGGTTAGATATTTAAATGGTGTTGTCCACTTCAGTTAGTTTAGACTTCAGGGGTTAGATATTTAAATGCTGTTGTCCACTTTGGTTAGCTTAGACTTTAGAGGTTAGATATTTAAATGCTGTTGTCCACTTTGGTTAGCATAGACTTTTAGAGGTTAGATATTTAAATGGAGTTCTGTGGGATGGCTTGCTTTCCATGATCAATCTTGTTTTGAACAGGGGAGGAATTAATTACGAGTGAACAGCTTTTCATTGTGCAATTAACTAAGCCACACACAGGGGCGCGTACATGCAAGCACACGCATGCAAGCACATGCAAGTACATGCAAGCACACGCACACACACACACACACACACACACACACACACACACACACACACACACACACACACACACACACACACACACACACACACACACACACACACACACACACACACACACACACACACACACATGGATAGACGGACACTCACACAGATGCCTACTCACTTGTCCAGTCTGGCAATGTTGTGTGGTGGGTCTTCTCACATATGGATACCCATATTTTCCCGAACAAGCTCTCAGTCACTGCAGAATCTTATGTTTTCTCACTTTTATCACATTCAACTTTCATAGTTAACGGTTAAGGTGTTGGGTGGGGTTAAAACCAGGGGTTGGAACCGGTTCAGGGAACAGAACAGAAAACCAGAAAATAACTTTTTTTTTGAGGAACAGAACCCGAACCGAAAACTAAAGTGATCTATACTGTTCTGGAACAGAACTGTTATTTTTAAAGCATTGGAACTGGTTAGTAACGTTCCTGACATTTTTTTCTCTCCAAAAAATACAACAAAGCGCCCATACAAAGTCCTCCCTTTGTCACTCAGAAATGTATTTCAGTGTCTGCCTGCCAGCTGGAAATCTTTACCAGTGTGAAGCCCAGGTTAGTGTAGCCGACTGACTTTAAAAGCATAATTCAGTAATTAGGTAAAAGAGATTTTTAATTAGAGAAGAATAGATTCACTTTTTCAATGCTACTCTAAGATACAATAGTTATTATGTTTCACTTTGGATTTATTAAGTACAACAAGTTAAAACGTGCCTCTCTGCACACAAAAATGAGGCATAATACAAAATAAATAGAAAAATCCACATAAAAAATAAATAAGAATTATATATATACATAATATAATATAATATATATATATAAAAATGTATTTAGTCAATTGTGCACGTTCTCCCACTTAAAAAGATGAGAGAGGCCTGTGACTTTCATCATAGGTACACTTCAACTATGACAGACAAAATGAGAAAATCACATTGTAGGATTTTTTATGAATTTATTTGCAAATTATGGTGGAAAATAAGTATTTGGTCACCTACAAACAAGCAAGATTTCTGGCTCTCACAGACCTGTAACTTCTTCTTTAAGAGGCTCCTCTGTCCTCCACTCATTACCTGTATTAATGGCACCTTTTTGAACTTGTTGTCAGTATAAAAGAAACCTGTCCACAACCTCAAACAGTCACACTCCAAACTCCACTATGGCCAAGACCAAAGAGCTGTCAATGGATACCAGAAACAAAATAGTAGACCTGCACCAGGCTGGGAAGACTGAATCTGCAATAGGTAAGCAACTTGGTTTGAAGAAATCAACTGTGGGAGCAATTATTAGGAAATGGAAGACATACAAGACCACTGATAATCTCCCTCGATCTGGGGCTCCACGCAAGATCTCGGTGAGCAAAAATCCCAGAACCACACGGGGGGACCTAGTGAATGACCTGCAGAGAGCAGGGAACAAAGTAACAAAGCCTACCATCAGTAACACACTATGCCGCCAGGGACTCAAATCCTGCAGTGCCAGACGTGTCCCCCTGCTTATGCCAGTACATGTCCAGGCCCGTCTGAAGTTTGCTAGAGAGCACTTGGATGATCCAGAAGAAGATTGGGAGTATGTCATATGGTCAGATGAAACCAAAATATAACTTTTTGGTAAAAACTCAACTCGTCGTGTTTGGAGGACAAAGAATGCTGAGTTGCATCCAAAGAACACCATACCTACTGTGAAGCATGGGGGTGGCAACATCATGCTTTAGGGCTGTTTTTATGCAAAGGGACCAGGACGACTGATCCGTGTAAAGGAAAGAATGAATGGGGCCATGTATCGTGAGATTTTGAGTGAAAACCTCCTTCCATCAGCAAGGGAATTGAAGATGAAACGTGGCTGGGTCTTTCAGCATGACAATGATCCCAAATAAATCGCCTGGGCAACGAAGGAGTGGCTTCGTAAGAAGCATTTCAAGGTCCTGGAGTGGCCTAGCCAGTCTCCAGATCTCAACCCCATAGAAAATCTTTGGAGGGAGTTGAAAGTCCGTGTTCCCCAGCAACAGCCCCAAAACATCACTGCTTTAGAGGAGATCTGCATGGAGGAATGGGCCAAAATACCAGCAACAGGGTGGGAAAACCTTGTGAAGACTTACAGAAAACGTTTGACCTCTGTCATTGCCAACAAAGGGTATGTAACAAAGTATTGAGATAAACTTTTGTTATTGACTAAATACTTATATTCCACCATAATTTGCAAATAAATTCATAAAAAATCCTACAATGTGATTTCCTGGATTTTTTCCCCCTCATTTTTTCTGTTATAGTTGAAGTGTATCTATGATGAAAATTACAGGCCTCTCTCATCTTTTTAAGTGGGAGAACTTGCACAATTGGTTGCTGACTAAATACTTTTTTGCCCCACTGTATGTATACATATTTTTTAAAGCGAGGTCCATAAAGAAATGGTTTGTCGAGATCGGTGTGGAAGAACTTGACTGGGCTGCACAGAAACCTGACCTCAACCCCATCGAACACCTTTGGGATGAATTGGAATGTTGACTGTGAGCCGGGCCTAATCACCCAACATCAGCGCCCGGCCTCACTATTGCACCCGGCCTCTTGTGGCTGAATGGAAGCAAGTTCCCACAGCAATGTTCTAACTTCCCAGAAGAGTGGAGGCTGTTATGGCAGCAAAGGGGGGACCGACTCCATATTAATGCCCATGTTTCTTGGTATGAGATATTCAACAAGCAGGTGTCCACATACTATTGGTAATCTAGTGTAGGTGGGATACTAGTAGCTCCTGAACAACCTGTTGGAAACCACTGATATAAATATAGGGATTATTATTAAGGGATTATGAGAAACAAATTAGGTAAATATTTTAAGGGTGTAATATTTTAGCAAAAGGTCAGTTCTTTATAGTTTAAATGAAAATGGAACAGAACATGGAGGATCAACCAGCTGTATTGTAGACCTACACTTCCCCTTTAATTTGTAGTTTGTGTTGATTCATTAATTAATATTCCCCTCTCAAGGACTTTTGATAAATCTCCTCATTAATAAAAGCAGACATTTAATTAGCAACCAAATCTTGATTGGCAATGTCATCATAACAGTCTCTCTCTCTCTCTCTCTCTCTCTCTCTCTCTCTCTCTCTCTCTCTCTCTCTCTCTCTCTCTCTCTCTCTCTCTCTCTCTCTCTCTCAGTGGATAGGAGAGGGAAAATTAACTAATTTCATTAATCTCATTGTCATAGTTTCAAGCGGCCCCTAATAAGTACAAATTAATATGATTCATCATTCATCAATTGACATAAACTCATTCAATTACAGGTTTTGAAAGGCGAGTGGGTGTTGTTGAGGTAATAGAGAGGGAACAAGGTACCATGTGGAGAGGAGAGGAGAAGAGAAGAGAAGAGAAGAGAGGAGAGGAGAGGAGAGGAGAGGAGAGGAGAGGAGAGGAGAGGAAATATCCTAATAAAATATGTACTAAATATTTGTATTAATACAGTTTTTACTAAATATCCGAATAAATATATAGTAAATATCCGAATCAAATCAAATATAGCCCGTAGCTGGGGAATACAATTAGTAGTCAGAGGACCAGGTGTAGTATTTAATAAGGACCAGGTATAGTATTTAATAAGGACCAGGTATAGTATTTAATAAGGACCGGATATAGTATTTAATAAGGACCAGGTATAGTATTTAATAAGGACCAGGTATAGTATTTAATAAGGACCAGGTATAGTATTTAATAAGGACCGGGTATAGTATTTAATAAGGACCAGGTATAGTATTTAATAAGGACCGGGTATAGTATTTAATAAGGACCAGGTATAGTATTTAATAAGGACCAGGTATAGTATTTAATAAGGACCAGGTATAGTATTTAATAAGGACCGGGTATAGTATTTAATAAGGACCGGATATAGTATTTAATAAGGACCAGGTATAGTATTTAATAAGGACCAGGTATAGTATTTAATAAGGACCGGGAATAGTATTTAATAAGGACCAGGTTGATCTTAGTTCCTTAAAGTGCTTCTACCTCTTCAGAAAGAATCCCAAACCGAATCCGAAATGACAGTTCCCCACAAGCCCCATGTTGTAAATGTGTATTTTCTCTTCAACCAACCATGCTCACCCAACTCAGCAGTAAATGTTCTATGTTCACTCCCCAGTAGTTCCTGGGGAAAGTGACAGAACTGTGATAGTTTCTCTCAGTCCATTAACTGTCAAAATGTCTCCCAAATGCTACATTATACTTAGCCTTACAGGAGAACATGATACAGGAGTGTTTAGGGTAAAAGGTTGTAAATGTGTGTGTTTTCTTATCACTGACACCGGGCTTCTATCTGTGTCTGTAGGCTTACTAGTACATTTGGACAATTCATACCGGGCTGCTGAAAACAGGCACGGAAATGCTGACTCTGCTTTAAAGGTGATTTTCTTTATCAATCAGCTTCATCTTATCAAGACGGCATCCCGCCATTCAAACTAACACTTGATTGAGTAGCAGTACACTTCGTTACAGCTGCGTTTTTACATGTTATATTAGGAATACCTTTCAGATGCACTGTCTCCTAATTAGAGAAGTGACGGCAACCCGGAACAAATACTCTCTTATAGGCCATACGATTAGTATATAGTGCACTACAATACAAAAAAACTAAAACAATACCTTATGGGTTCTGGTCAAAAGTAGCGCACTATGTAGGGAATAGGGTGCCATTTGGGATGCAGATCTGTGGTTCGATTGGAGAAGAATAGAGGAGAGGAGAGGAGAGGAGAGGAGAGGAGAGCTTGGGATGCAGATCTGTGGTTTGATTGGAGAAGAATAGAGGAGAGGAGAGGAGAGGAGAGGAGAGGAGAGCTTGGGATGCAGATCTGTGGTTTGATTGGAGAAGAATAGAGGAGAGGAGAGGAGAGGAGAGGAGAGGAGAGGAGAGGTTGGAAGGAGAGGAGAGGAGAGCTTGGGACGCAGTTCTGTGGTTTGATTGGAGAAGAATTTGGACAGGAGAGGAGAGGAGGGAGAGGAGAGGAGAGGAGAGGAGGAGAGGAGAGGAGAGGAGAGCTTGGGACGCAGTTCTGTGGTTTGATTGGAGAAGAATAGCTTCAGAGGAGAGGAGAGGAGAGGAGAGGGAGAGGAGAGGAGAGGAGAGGAGAGGAGAGGAGAGCTTGGGATGCTGCTGACAGTCGAGAGAGAGAAAGAGAGAGAGAGAGAGAGAGAGAGAGAAGAGAGAGAGAGAGAGAGAGAGAGAGAGAGAGAGGTGGGAGGCTTTCAAATGTCGCACCAATGAATCTATCCAGCCATCAACAATATTCTGGAAAACAAAGTCAGAGGCCAATCAATCGGCATCACTTTTCCCTCGCAGGGTTATGGGAAAATTGATTTGTCAAACAAAGCAAAGCGTTTTGGAAGCAGCCAGCCAGCTAGTCATCCAGACAGACAAAGAGACAGACAGCCAGGGAACAGACAGCCAAAGAGACAGACAGCTAGACAAGGAGTCAGCCAGGGAACAGCCAGCCAGGGAACATCCAGCGGGGAACATCCAGCCAGGGAACATCCAGCCAGGGAACATCCAGCCAGGGAACATCCAGCCAGGGAACATCCAGCCAGAGAACATCCAGCCGGGGAACATCCAGCCAGGGAACAGACAGCCAAAGAGACAGACAGCTAGACAAGGAGTCAGCCAGGGAACAGCCAGCCAGGGAACATCCAGCTTGGGAACATCCAGCCTGGGAACATCCAGCCAGCCAGGGAACATCCAGCCAGGGAGCATCCAGTCAGCCAGGGAACATCCAGCCAGCCAGGGAACATCCAGCCAGCCAGGGAACATCCAGCCAGCCAGGGAACATCCAGCCAGCCAGGGAACATCCAGCCAGGGAACATCCAGTCAGCCAGGGAACATCCAGCCAGGGAACATCCAGCCAGGGAACATCCAGCCAGGGAACATCCAGCCAGCTTGGGAACATCCAGCCAGGGAACATCCAGCCAGGGAACATCCAGCCAGCCAGGGAACATCCAGCCAGGGAACATCCAGCCAGGGAACATCCAGCCAGCCAGGGAACATCCAGCCAGCCAGGGAACATCCAGCCAGGGAACATCCAGCCAGGGAACAGCCAGCCAGGGAACATCCAGCCAGCCAGGGAACATCCAGCCAGCCAGGGAACATCCAGCCAGGGAACATCCAGCCAGCCAGGGAACATCCAGCCAGGGAACATCCAGCCAGGGAACATCCAGCCAGCCAGGGAACATCCAGCCAGGGAACATCCAGCCAGGGAACATCCAGCCAGGGAACATCCAGCCAGGGAACATCTAGCCAGCCAGGGAACATCCAGCCAGGGAACATCCAGCCAGCCAGGGAACATCCAGCCAGCCAGGGAACATCCAGCCAGGGAACATCCAGCCAGGGAACAGCCAGCCAGGGAACATCCAGCCAGCCAGGGAACATCCAGCCAGGGAACATCCAGCCAGGGAACAGCCAGCCAGGGAACATCCAGCCAGGGAACAGCTAGCCAGGGAACATCCAGCCTGCCAGGGAACATCCAGCCAGGGAACAGCCAGCCAGGGAACATCCAGCCAGGGAACAGCCAGCCAGGGAACATCCAGCCTGCCAGGGAACATCCAGCCAGGGAACAGTCAGCCAGGGAACATCCAGCCAGCCAGGGAACATCCAGCCAGGGGACATCCAGCCAGGGAACATCCAGCCAGGGAACATCCAGCCAGGGAACATCCAGCCAGGGAACATCCAGCCAGGACTTTGTGGCTGTGCCAACTATAGCGACCTCTCTGCAGAGCTGCCTCCAGAACAAGAATCATGATGAAAAAACGCTAACCTCCGTGATATCCTGTTCAATAATATGATACACTGGTAGACGTTTTGTTTTGAAGTGGCATCATGACCACAAAAATATCCTAATTTGGTCTGAAATAAGAAAAGTGACAAAATATGTATAACCTAATTTGTACTAAAACGACTTGACCTTTCTTTCATATATTAAACAAATATAGTAGTACAGTATACTGTCACCCTACAGCCCACCAAAAGACACTGTACAAAGGCCTACTGTCCTGAGCAGTAAAGGCATATCCTGCTATTATAAACAGCGCTGAACTAAGATGCATCATGCTATTCCCTGGCCTCCTTACACTATTCCCTGGCCTCCTTACACTATTCTCTGGCCTCCCTACACTATTCTCTGGCCTGCCTATGCTATTCTCTGGCCTCCCTACACTATTCTCTGGCCTCCCTACACTATTCTCTGGCCTCCCTACACTATTCCCTGGTCTGCCTATGCTATTCCCTGGTCTGCCTATGCTATTCCCTGGTCTGCCTATGCTATTCCCTGGTCTGCCTATGCTATTCCCTGGTCTGCCTATGCTATTCCCTGGTCTGCCTATGCTATTCCCTGGTCTGCCTATGCTATTCCCTCTGGCCTCCCTACACTATTCTCTGGCCTCCCTACACTATTCTCTGGCCTCCCTACACTATTCTCTGGCCTCCCTACACTATTCCCTGGCCTCCCTACACTATTCCCTGGCCTACCTATGCTATTCTCTGGCCTCCCTACACTATTCTCTGGCCTCCCTACACTATTCTCTGGCCTCCCTACACTATTCCCTGGTCTGCCTATGCTATTCCCTGGTCTGCCTATGCTATTCTCTGGCCTCCCTACACTATTCTCTGGCCTCCCTACACTATTCACTGGCCTCCCTACACTATTCTCTGGCCTCCCTACGCTATTCTCTGGCCTCCCTACACTATTCTCTGGCCTCCCTACGCTATTCTCTGGCCTCCCTACACTACTCCCTGGCCTCCCTACACTATTCACTGGCCTCCCTACACTATTCTCTGGCCTCCCTACACGACTCCCTGGCCTCCCTACACTATTCCCTGGCCTCCCTACACTATTCTCTGGCCTCCCTACGCTATTCCCTGGCCTCCCTACACTATTCTCTGGCCTCCCTACACTATTCTCTGGCCTCCCTACACTATTCTCTGGCATTTACATTACATTTACATACATTTAAGTCATTTAGCAGACGCTCTTATCCAGAGCGACTTACAAATTGGTGCATTCACCTTATGACATCCAGTGGAACAGCCACTTTACAATAGTGCATCTAAATCTTTTAAGGGGGTGAGAAGGATTACTTTATCCTATCCTAGGTATTCCTTAAAGAGGTGGGGTTTCAGGTGTCTCCGGAAGGTGGTGATTGACTCCGCTGTCCTGGCGTCGTGAGGGAGTTTGTTCCACCATTGGGGGCCAGAGCAGCGAACAGTTTTGACTGGGCTGAGCTGGAACTGTACTTCCTCAGTGGTAGGGAGGCGAGCAGGCCAGAGGTTTATGAACGCAGTGCCCTTGATTGGGTGTAGGGCCTGATCAGAGCCTGGAGGTACTGAGGTGCCGTTCCCCTCACAGCTCCGTAGGCAAGCACCATGGTCTTGTAGCGGATGCGAGCTTCAACTATTCTCTGGCCTGCCTACACTATTCTCTGGCCTCCTATGCTATTCCCTGGCCTCCCTATGCTATTCCCTGGCCTCCCTACACTATTCCCTGGCCTCCCTATGCTATTCCCTGGCCTCCCTACACTATTCCCTGGTCTGCCTACACTATTCCCTGGTCTGCCTACACTATTCTCTGGCCTCCCTACACTATTCTCTGGCCTCCCTATTCTATTCCCTGGCCTCCCTACACTATTCCCTGGCCTCCCTACGCTATTCTCTGGCCTCCTATGCTATTCCCTGGTCTACCTACACTATTCCCTGGTCTGCCTATGCTATTCCCTGGTCTGCCTATGCTATTCCCTGGTCTGCCTACACTATTCCCTGGCCTCCCTACACTATTCTCTGGCCTCCCTACACTATTCTCTGGCCTCCCTACACTATTCTCTGGCCTCCCTACACTATTCCCTGGTCTGCCTACACTATTCCCTGGTCCGCCTATGCTATTCCCTGGCCTCCCTATGCTATTCCCTACACTATTCCCTGGTCTGCCTATGCTATTCCCTACACTATTCCCTGGTCTGCCTATGCTATTCCCTACACTATTCCCTGGTCTGCCTGTGCTATTCCCTGGTCTGCCTATGCAATTCCCTACACAGTGTTTTGTTGTAATCTAAACAGAACTGTATCCAACCTGGTCTCAGGGCAATTCATATTATTCTGTACGTAAATCTGTGAACCTCCATTTACAATGACATGTTTCATTACATTAGGTTACGTTAGGTCAGCGGTCATACAATATAATGCGAATTAGAGGGTGTATAATATGTATTACCTGGTTGTACAAAATCAGACGAATTTCATGACGTAACTTACAAGTCTTGGAGGACGTATAGTATTGCAAGTTTTCATCTGAGACTAGGTTGCTTGGGGATAATTAACGTTGGTGGTTAGAGTAACTGACCACAAAGGTTATGTAAATTTACGTAGCAGGTTAGGTGAATTTACGTAGCAGGTTAGGCGAGTTTACGTAGCAGGTTAGGCGAATTTGCTCCGAAATACATCAAGTATGTTTTGTACGGCTCTGAGTCCAGGCTGCTGTGTCACATTGTGCCAATCAAGCTTTATAAAGGAGAGAGTGCAGAGCTCCTCTATAGGGACTCCTCCACCCTCCTCTCCCATCCCTTGATAATGTATCTGCATCTCTCCCTGACTTGTCCTTGCGTCGGGAAGGTCGTCCCGTCTAGAGAGTAGAAAGAGCTGCATCCCAAATATAACACTAGTCCTTCTATTGTGCATTGTCCCCCACAGGGCTGGTCAACAGTAGTGCACTATATAGGGGAATTGTCCCCCACAGGGCTGGTCAACAGTAGTGCACTATATAGGGGAATTGTCCCCCACAGGGCTGGTCAACAGTAGTGCAAAGGGGAATTGTCCCCACAGGGCTGGTCAACAGTAGTCCTATATAGGGGCATTGTCCCCACAGGGCTGGTCAACAGTAGTGCACTATATAGGGGAATTGTCCCCACAGGGCTGGTCAACAGTAGTGCACTATATAGGGGAATTGTCCCCACAGGGCTGGTCAACAGTAGTGCACTATATAGGGGAATTGTCCCCACAGGGCTGGTCAACAGTAGTGCACTATATAGGGGAATTGTCCCCACAGTGCTGGTCAACAGTAGTGCACTATATAGGGGAATTGTCCCCCACAGTGCTGGTCAACAGTAGTGCACTATATAGGGGAATTGTCCCCACAGGGCTGGTCAACAGTAGTGCACTATATAGGGGAATTGTCCCCACAGGGCTGGTCAACAGTAGTGCACTATATAGGGGAATTGTCCCCCACAGTGCTGGTCAACAGTAGTGCACTATATAGGGGAATTGTCCCCCACAGTGCTGGTCAACAGTAGTGCACTATATAGGGGAATTGTCCCCCACAGGGCTGGTCAACAGTAGTGCACTATATAGGGGAATTGTCCCCCACAGTGCTGGTCAACAGTAGTGCACTATATAGGGGAATTGTCCCCCACAGTGCTGGTCAACAGTAGTGCACTATATAGGGGAATTGTCCCCCACAGTGCTGGTCAACAGTAGTGCACTATATAGGGGAATTGTCCCCCACAGGGCTGGTCAACAGTAGTGCACTATATAGGGGAATTGTCCCCCACAGGGCTGGTCAACAGTAGTGCACTATATAGGGGAATTGTCCCCCACAGTGCTGGTCAACAGTAGTGCACTATATAGGGGAATTGTCCCCCACAGTGCTGGTCAACAGTAGTGCACTATATAGGGGAATTGTCCCCCACAGGGCTGGTCAACAGTAGTGCACTATATAGGGGAATTGGGTGTCCTTGGGGGGGATCGTTGGATCCTGAATGGGCCATTTCTTCTCCAACTTTAATGTCATCACTAAAATACGAGGTCATCAGGAGATGTTAAAACACTGCTGACAAACTCATTAAGGTGAGACATTAAACGGGGCGGGGGTTGATTAATCCTCTTTAACGATTCTTTTTAAGTGGTTCTGCTTAGAATTAATACAGATTTACTGGTGGAGCTAATTCTAACTGAGGGCAAAACAGTAACACTGGGTGAAGGGTAGGGTGAAAGTCTGCGGCCGTGCCCCCCCCCTCCCCTTTCCTCTCTCTCTCTGATGAACTTGAAAGGCTCAATGGGAAAGTCAAAAGGATTCCCAAACCGTCACAACGCTCCTATAATTTGTTCATGGTTCAGACTTTGGTGATGGTCATAACAAAATAGGCCTATTATAAAGAAATTCAGGCGTCATACCCATTGGTGGCAAAGGGGCACATGCCCCCTCAGATTTGTCCTGTTAAGTGTTTTGTTGTCGTTTCTCTGTAATACTAATAGCCATTTAGCAATTTTATGAAGTTAGTTTTACCTAGATTTTTAGCAGAGAAGCATATTTAGTTTCCTAAAAAAAAAAAATGTTTTAAACACAGACAGCTCAAGATGTATACTTAGATATGTAAAAAAAGAAACATGTTATTTATTATTACTATTTTTTTTAAAAGTAGAATTAGGCAAATGATTATGGCTCTATATTGCAGGGAAAATAGGTTTCAGGTGTTTGAAAAAAAAATCTAAATTCTCCAATTTACGGTCAGGGGAGGGGGCATAGTTGTGCCTGTTGTCATAGATTGAGGACTCATCGCGGATATGGATATTGCCAGAGGCTTTCCACCATTTTAAAGTAGTCAACTGGATGGGGATTCCTATGAGTTTGGCACAATCAGCCAATGAAGAAGAAAATAACTGAGGCTTTAAAATGAATATAGTCTTTTATTTATGTTTTGCAAATGTTTCTTACTTTTTAACTCTGCATTGTTGGGAACGGGCTCGTAAAGTAAGCATTTCAATGTGACAAATATAATTGTATTTTATGCCAGTCACAGACGATATAACGGCACATATACAAAGATGCCTATCTCTACCGCCTGTTGTTCACTGTTATCTGCCCTCTCATCTGTTAGAATGGTCTGATCTCGCCTTCCATCTTTGAGGACATATTGCCATTGTTAGTGCGGTCACTTGACTATCTTGTCAAATATAATAGACAATCCTTGGTTGGACTACTGAAATCTGGCTGTAGCGTATGAGGCTTGTAAATTTATAAAGAAATGTCACCCTCTTGTGGAATGGAAAAATAACAATTTGGGCGAACCGGAAATGATGTGTGTAAGACTACATGCCAACCAATCAGCGTTTACGTTTCCCTCCACGACCAGATAGCTTTGTAGCTAAATGATACGGAACCCGAAAACCCACACGAACAACGCATTTAATTTCATTTGTTAGTATTTATTGATACATCAAACGACATCAATAATCAACGTTTGTTTACGGATAACACGCGTGGTAACGTACCTCTATCGAGGATAAAGTTGCTTTAAATTGGTATTTTTAACTGCACCAGATTTATGTGAGGACAAAGGCCTACACATTGCTCGCTGCTTCCAAAGCATGTATCCCTCTTGGGGTAGTAACTATGGTGGTGGTGGTGGTGGTGGCGGCCATCAACCACCTTCGCAGCAGCACTTCGGTGCGCCGAGGGGTCAGTCTCCTCAAGGCGAAGGCTTCGGTGGAGGATTCGGGGGCTATGGAGCTGCTACACCCGCAGCTGCACCCGGGTCAACGTTCAACAGCCTGCGGGAGCAGCATCTCCAGCAGATGCAGCAGCTGCAACAGCTCCACCAAAAACAGCTCCAATCTGTGCTGCACCACGACAGGAACGTAAATGAAAACCCCTACGGCGGCAGCGGTGGTCCTACGGCCGAGTCGTGGCAAGGCAACTCGGGATATGGGTATGGTTCAACGGGGACCGGTGCCCCTTCCTCATACCAAGAGGAGTATCAGTCCATGCAAGGCCCTTCCCCTTATCAAGATGAGTATCAGTCCATGGAAACCGGGGCGCCGAGCCCACAACTTCAGCCACCGCAGCCCAAAGAGACCCAGCTTCCCCCATCAGAGGAGAACCCACCCCCATCAGAGGCGAACCCACAGGTACCCACTCAGAACAATGGTACACCGGCGACTAAAGAGGTAAACGAGAAAGAATATTTGGCCCCAAAAGAGTCACATTTCCGAGGTGGAAACTCGGCTCAGGGAGAACGACTGCCCCCTCTCATTGAAGCCACGGAGTACTGCAGGCATTGTTAACAGAAAACAGGATCCCCGTTATAATTTAATAGAAAAAAAATGGCGTTCTTCGTGGTCGTTTTATATTTATTTATTTTAAATTAAACGTGTATAATAATAATAATAATAATAACAATTTTCGAAGACAATCATGGTACCAAAATACTTGTTTCTAATACACGAGATGTATGTCCTTGAACCGATTATTGTAAAATTACACACAAAATAAGTTGTCAAATGTAGTTGCTAATGGCAACCTCCTTATACCCCGGTCGGCCTTTAAACTGGGGATGTTATGTCCCCATTAGTGCTGAACAATTAACCAAAATATAGGTTATTTTTCGGTTTTAAAACAACTAATCGACCAAACTTCGATTACATTTTTTTTTTAATTCCGTTTTTATTTAGGGTTTTTATCTGTGAGCTCAATAAGGATCCAGACTGAACTGTGCGACGTAGCAGGGAGTTGTAGTTTCCAACAAGACAATGTTTTGCATAGTTTAGTGTGTGAAACTTGCTAATTTAACTACAATGACCATAATCCATTGCACATCTACTTTTCCTGTCCGTGTTTCTTTTATGCGGAGACAGGAATACGCGATCTTGAGGGGATATAGAAAGCAGCTGTCGCTTTAGCTGAATATACATGATCAGTGATTGATAGTTTGCATTCAGCAGTCATAAAAGTATGCCATATTTAATTTGAAGAACTACTAAATAGTGATTTTTGTCAGACAGCAGCTCTATAGAGATGATGACTTGGAATGAAATAGTCATTCAAATGTAATATACACAACTAAATTATTTATAATTTATTTAATGTTTATTACTCTTTTTAATCTTAATACCACAACTGACTATAGTAATACTTATATAGGCTACTGTATCAATCATTAAGTTGTTCATGTCATCACACATGATTTGAAATGCAATCAAGCATTTTAGTTTTAAAATAAAATAAAGCGAGCCTTGAATAATTAGCTTAAACAATAAATAAATTGTTCCTTTTCTAGAAATTGCATTCACAAATGAATATGATTGTTGGTATTCTTTGCAGTAAATAAAGGCTTAAAAAAAGAAAAACGTTACAACAGATTGGTACGCTTCTAATTTATTTAGCGTTTACATTGTTCCGGTCAGAACAATTGTAGTGTAATCTATACCACACCTGTTTGGCAGACAATAATATACACACAGCACTTGATCCATACCTTATTTTAGTTGATCTCCAATATTTTCCACAATTAGTCACAAAATGAATATGCCTTGTCAGTATTTTTTACATGGCAGGAGAGTAACAATTCCAGACAGAATAACCAACTCTTTTTTTTTGTGGGGGGGCGAACTCCAAAAGTCCTGATAATATTAGTCTTTTGTGAATCGAGATCCCTGTGGTTTTTTGAGAGAAATGTCTCAGTTTGACAGCTGTTGCTTGCAGTTTGCACAAGAAAACAATAACTGATTGGATAAATTGAACTAAGTGCTGCGCATAAACTATATATGAATGGACTACAAGCAGCCTATCAACTTTCAGTGAATGCTTTTGTTCATATGTTTTGTGTGTATGAACAGAATATTACCAAAATGCATCAGTAAAAAAAAAAAACACATTGAGCCTATATACCTATTTAATGCAACTGTTGCTGTTAATAGATGGCAAAGCGGCAGCATTCAACTGACCTAAAGGTTTGGAAATGATACAAAAAGCTTTCTCATCCATAGACTTAAAATGCATCTCAAGTGTAATGGCTCTGTTTAGCTCACATCTGAAGGCTGGGGGTCATTTAAGATGTGGCGGCAGGGTAGCCTAGTGGTTAGAGCGTTGGACTAGTAACCAGAAGGTTGCGAGTTCAAACCCCTGAGCTGACAAGGTACAAATCTGTCGTTCTGCCCCTGAACAGGCAGTTAACCCACTGTTCCCAGGCCGTCATTGAAAATAAGAATTTGTTCTTAACTGACTTGCCTGGTTAAATAAAGGTCAAATAAATAAAAATGTACTGTGGATCGCTAAAATATCCTAAAATCCTGGCTTCTACACCTGAAGAAGAGGACTGGCCACCCCCCTAGCCTGGTTCCTCTCTAGGTTTCTTCCTAGGTTTTGGCCTTTCTAGGGAGTTTATCCTAGCCACCGTGCTTCTACACCTGCATTGCTTGCTGTTTACAGCACTTTGAGATATCAGCTGATGTACGAAGGGCATTTGATTTAATGATTATGATCACACTTCCTCAATTCAAATATGATGGCGACACTATATGAACGATGGTATGGTTTAGAAACTTGGGAACCAAGCTGGAGTTATCAGTGTGGCCCCATCACCTAGACATGTTGAAATACTGTACCTTCACACCTAGACATGTGTTGAAATACTGTATCTTCACACCTAGACATGTTGAAATACTGTACCTTCACACCTAGACATGTTGAAATACTGTACCTTCACACCTAGACATGTGTTGAAATACTGTATCTTCACACCTAGACATTTTGAAATACTGTACCTTCACACCTAGAATTAAAAACCTGCAGGTTTCTGTCAAAACTGTCAACTTATTGAAAATAAAATGAGAATTACATGGGGGGAAGTTTGGTGTTGGGTAGGGGGGGCTAAAATCGTCTTCTGGAATAACGGACATTCTGGAGCAATAATTGCATCACCAACCTAGTAATACTAGTCCATTGTGAAAAGGTCTTTGGTCGCGTGTCACGTAAAGAGAGCACGGCTTGAGGGAATAGGGAATATCTTTCCTCAAACAGAAACAGAACTTTTCAGTCAGAAACGTCTACAACCGTGTTGCAGCTTCAGCAACACGGACAGCGCGATAAACACTGTTGATATTCTGTGGTGGTCGCTGCCGCCGGGAGGAGAGAGAGGGAGACAACGGGTTCTACTCACACAGTCACTCGCTGTCTTTAACTAATAATAATTATTATTATTGTTATTTACACGACGCAGATAGTCTGAGGCCGGCCGGCCACAATCCAATCAATTGCTGGTCGGACTCCCTCTAGTCATTTGTGTATCTTAATTATTTAATCAAACAGTTTGCTTAAAGCATCAGACAGGCTCAGTGGATATAGTTGATTTGATTAAAACACACCGGAACTGTCTATAGATGAGGGGGAAAAATACCCTTTGTAAAAAAGTTTTGACCAATCGATTGGTCGAAAGAACGGAAGGCTATTGGTCGACCAAGTTTTTTGCTGTTGCCGGGGACAGCCCTTGGCCAATGACCATAGGAGTTGACGGAACAGCATAAAGATCTATCTGCGGCCAAGCTCGTTTCTCACAGTGTTGTGATGAGATCTCGTCTACCTGCACAAGCTGTCATCACGTCTCAAGAGAAGCGCTGTGTCGCTAGAACACCATGCTAACCAGAATGTCTGATGTTGATATGATGCTTGTTGTTGTCATCCAGGAGCAGCAGCAGTATTGGTACAAGCAGCATCTCCAGAATCTGCAGAGGCTGAAAGCAGAGAACAAACAGGGCCAGGGTGATGGCCCAGCACCCCCACCTCCCAAACCCCAGCCCCACTCGGCGGCAGCCGCCCCTCCCCCTCCATCGGACCCACCCAAGAACGCCCCTCCACCACCACCTCCAAAAGAGGAGCCCCCACCACCACCTCCACCCGATGACACAAAGGTAAGGAGAAACTTGACTGTTTCACATGTCTGAGATAGACTGTGATTAGGTGAGCATCTTGGTCTATCATAGACATAGCTACAATTTACAGGATCTCAAGAGAATGAGAAGTTTTCAAACATTCCTGTGCAATATCGTCAGAACATACTCCGATGATGAGCTGTAACAATTCAATGATATGCCAGGTATTCACGTATCGGTTTCCCAATGTCATTGGGGGAGGGGGGGGGAGACAACTAAATGAATATATTGGGTGAACTTTCACCTCTGTCCTTGAAGTGCAGTGTGGAGACAGAAAGATGTGACCTGATGAAGACGTGCCTCTGTGGAAGATCTAAGAACGTAGCCAATAGGCTAACTCAAATGTTTTGTATTTAACAGTGTCTTTGAGATCCCCGTTGTCATAAAAAGGGCTATACAAGTCTAGTATCCTCTCCTCCTGCAGCCTGCCCCCATGACCCAGGACCCAGTAGAGGTGGCCCGCCTGCAGCAGCTTCAGAGTGCAGCGGCCCAGTGGCAGCAGGCCCAGCAGCAGAGAGCAGGCTACCAGTACCAAGCCCTGATGCAGCACCATGCTCAGCTACAGACCATCCTCAACCAGTACCAGCAGTGTATCCAACAACCTGCACAGCTAGAGGTATCTCTATGACTTTTGTTTTAAGCCTCTTTTTTTTTTTGTTATTTATTTTTTTTACTCACCGAAAATGTTCATGATTCAAGATTCTTCCCCTCCTTTTTAATTTTTATTTATTTTTTTAATGTATATATTTTTTTTAGAATATAGCTGAAGTTGTGATCAGTTCTGTGCTTACTTCAATCCGTTTCATCGTTATAGTAATTCACTTTATTTTGCATGGATAAAATACAGTTTGCGTGATTGTAGAACATGTTATCCCAGCATGATTCCTCACAACATGTGTGTTGTCTGTTTGCTGTCAGGGGTTATTTTTGAAAGCAAAATTCTAATTTCCTTTCGAAAGATGGACAATTTTAAATAAGCCGATTTCTATTCTCTGAGATGTCCTCTTCTTTATATCAGACCTATGCAAGTTTCCACATTGTTTGGACAACAGTTTTTCTCAACCCCCCCCCGTGTAGACAATGTCTATGGCCATGCAGCTGAGTCACTATGAGACGCAGCAGAAGCAGTTTGGCCCGGTGTTTGGAGACTGGGGCCGCACCTTCAGCCAATGGCAAGAGCAGTTCCAGTCCTACCCACATAAAGACCAGCTACAGGACTACGAGTTACAGTGGAAACAGTGGCAGGAACAGATGAACTCCACCTCAGCACACCTACAGGTACAACCAGACACTCCACCTCGGCACACCTACAGGTACAACCAGACACTCCACCTCGGCACACCTACAGGTACAACCAGACACTCCACTCCACCTCAGCACACACTCCACCTCAGCACAGGTACAGTACAACCAGACACTCCACCTCAGCACACCTACAGGGTACAACCAGACACTCCACCTCAGCAGACCTACAGGTACAACCAGACACTCCAGCACACCTACAGGTACAGTACAACCAGACACTCCACCTCAGCACACCTACAGGTACAGTACAACCAGACACTCCACCTCAGCAGACCTACAGGTACAACCAGACACTCCACCTACAACCAGACACTCCACCTCAGCAGACCTACAGGTACAACCAGACACTCCACCTCAGCACCTACAACCAGACACTCCACCTCAGCACACCTACAGGTACAACCAGACACTCCACCTCAGCACACCTACAGGTACAACCAGGCACTCCACCTCAGCACACCTACAGGTACAACCAGACACTCCACCTCAGCACACCTACAGGTACAACCAGACACTCAGGGTTCCCTGACTTGTTCAGTAGGATGTAATGGAACAGGATGTAGAGTAGAACAGGGTTCCCTGACTTGTTCAGTAGGATGTAATGGAACAGGATGTAGAACAGGGTTCCCCGACTTGTTCAGTAGGATGTAATGGAACAGGATGTAAAACAGGGTTCCCCGACTTGTGGGGCGAATTTGGGCCGCATGTGTTATTTTAATTTGGACAACCAATTTTTCTGAACCCCCCCCAATATGTCTGTTGATGGACATAAAATACCAGCAAATCAGCTCCAATTGATTTAAATTTAGGAAATCTGTTCTGAAATATTACCTCACCTGAAAGAGGAATATAATGTGATTGGATACAAATGTAAGCAAGGTTTTTTTTAAATAATTTTTTATTTAACTAGGCAAGTCGGTTAAGAACACATTCTTATTTTCAAAGACGGCCTAGGAACAGTGGGTTAACTGTCTTGTTCAGGGGGCAGAACGACAGATTTGTACCTTGTCAGTTCGAAGTGATTGTTTTAGTCATCTGTAGTTTATTTTTTAGGGGGGAGGGCTGCAGTCTATAAAATATTAGTAATTATGTTCCGTCCCCCCTGACCACTCGCTCAAGAAAATGTGTCCGAAGCTGAATCTAGTTCCCTGATGAAGGTGATACCTGTCATGTACAATAGACACCTGTGTCCACTCTAGTCATTGTATTTCCATCTGTGTACGTTGCTGGCTACACCCTAACCAGGTTAATGTAAAAACACTTGATGTAAAATATATATTTTTTTAAATATTTAAAAATGTGTGTGTATATATAAATATATATATACAGTGCCTTGCGAAAGAATTCGGCCCCCTTGAACTTTGCAACCTTTTGCCACATTTCAGGCTTCAAACATAAAGATATAAAACTGTATTTTTTTGTGAAGAATCATCAACAAGTGGGACACAATCATGAAGTGGAACGACATTTATTGGATATTTCAAACTTTTTTAACAAATCAAAAACTGAAAAATTGGGCATTCAAAATTATTCAGCCCCTTTACGTTCAGTGCAGCAAACTCTCTCCAGAAGTTCAGTGAGGATCTCTGAATGATCCAATGTTGACCTAAATGACTAATGATGGATGATAAATACAATCCACCTGTGTGTAATCAAGTCTCCATATAAATGCACCTGCACTGTGATAGTCTCAGAGGTCCGTTAAAAGCGCAGAGAGCATCATGAAGAACAAGGAACACACCAGGCAGGTCCGAGATACTGTTGTGAAGAAGTTTAAAGCCGGATTTGGATACAAAAAGATTTCCCAAGCTTTAAACATCCCAAGGAGCACTGTGCAAGCGATAATATTGAAATGGAAGGAGTATCAGACCACTGCAAATCTACCAAGACCTGGCCGTCCCTCTAAACTTTCAGCTCATACAAGGAGAAGACTGATCAGAGATGCAGCCAAGAGGCCCATGATCACTCTGGATGAACTGCAGAGATCTACAGCTGAGGTGGGAGACTCTGTCCATAGGACAATCAGTCGTATATTGCACAAATCTGGCCTTTATGGAAGAGTGGCCATTTCTTAAAGATATCCATAAAAAGTGTCGTTTAAAGTTTGCCACAAGCCACCTGGGAGACACACCAAACATGTGGAAGAAGGTGCTCTGGTCAGATGAAACCAAAATTGAACCTTTTGGCAACAATGCAAAACGTTATGTTTGGCGTAAAAGCAACACAGCTCATCACCCTGAACACACCATCCCCACTGTCAAACATGGTGGTGGCAGCATCATGGTTTGGGCCTGCTTTTTTTCAGCAGGGACAGGGAAGATGGTTAAAATTGATGGGAAGATGGATGGAGCCAAATACAGGACCATTCTGGAAGAACCTGATGGAGTCTGCAAAAGACCTGAGACTGGGACGGAGATTTGTCTTCCAACAAGACAATGATCCAAAACATAAAGCAAAATCTACAATGGAATGGTTCAAAAATAAACATATCCAGGTGTTAGAATGGCCAAGTCAAAGTCCAGACCTGAATCCAATCGAGAATCTGTGGAAAGAACTGAAAACTGCTGTTCACAAATGCTCTCCATCCAACCTCACTGAGCTCG
This sequence comes from Oncorhynchus keta, assembly GCF_023373465.1. Taxonomy (NCBI): domain Eukaryota; kingdom Metazoa; phylum Chordata; class Actinopteri; order Salmoniformes; family Salmonidae; genus Oncorhynchus; species Oncorhynchus keta. The sequence goes on along the minus strand of NC_068439.1, from coordinate 81,824,418 downwards.
AGCAGTTTTGCAAGGAGGAATGGGAAAAAATTTCAGTCTCTCTATGTGCAAAACTGATAGAGACATACCCCAAGCGACTTTTAAGGGGGCTGAATAATTTTGCACGCCCAATTTTTCAGTTTTTGATTTGTTAAAAAAGTTTGAAATATCCAATAAATGTCGTTCCACTTCATGATTGTGTCCCACTTGTTGATTCTTCACAAAAAAAATACAGTTTTATATCTTTATGTTTGAAGCCTGAAATGTGGCAAAAGGTCGCAAAGTTCAACGGGGCCGAATACTTTCGCAAGGCACTGTATATATTTTTTAATTTATATATATTTTTAAATGTGTGTGTGTGTGTGTGTGTGTGTGTGTGTGTTTTTATATATATATATATATATATATATTTAAAAATATATACACATTTAAAAAAAAAATATGTATATGTATATATGTATGTATGTGTGTGTGTGTGTGTGTGTGTGTGTGTGTTTTTATATATATATATGTGTGTATTTTTAAAAGGGCGCCTTAAATGTGATTTGATTGCAGGAGAGGGTGACCACCCTGCGAGCCATGCAGCAGCAGTACGGAGGCAGTGGTGGGCAATACGGCGCTGACCAATACAGTAGTAGTGACCGGTATGGGACTGGAGGGTATGGGGACCAGTACAGCCAATATGGTCAGTACCCACACTCTGGACCGGACTCGCAGATTCAACAAGGCCCCATGGTGAGCCCGTCTATGCCGTCCCAGCCAGGTAGCCAGCCCTCGTCCACCTCTGGACCCATGTCCCAGGGCCCTCCACCAGGGCAGCACGGCCCCTCCAACGCCCAACGAGTGGGAACCTCCACAGGAGAACCGCAACACGGCCTCTCCAATGCCCAACGTGTGGGAACCTCCACAGGAGAACTGCAGCACGGCTTCTCCAACGCCCAACGTGTGGGAACCTCCACAGGAGAACCGCAGCACGGCCTCTCCAACGCCCAACGTGTGGGAACCTCCACAGGAGAACCGCAGCACGGCCTCTCCAACGCCCAACGTGTGGGAACCTCCACAGGAGAACCGCAGCACGGCCTCTCCAACGCCCAACGTGTGGGAACCTCCACAGGAGAACCGCAACACGGCCTCTCCAATGCCCAACGTGTGGGAACCCCCACAGGAGAACCACACCACGGCCCTCCACCGGGGCACCAGGGCCCTCCACCGGGGCACCAGGGTCCTCCACCGGGGCACCAGGGTCCTCCACCGGGGCACCAGGGCCCTCCACCCGGGCACCAGGGTCCTCCACCGGGGCACCAGGGCCCTCCACCCGGGCACCAGGGCCCTCCACCCGGGCACCAGGGCCCTCCACCCGGGCACCAGGGCCCTCCACCAGGGCACCAGGGCCCTCCACCAGGGCACCAGGGCCCTCCACCCGGGCACCAGGGCCCTCAGTCAGAGCAGTACAACCTGCCTGGACCCCCTGGTAGAGGGGCAGGCCCAGGAGGGAGAGGGTTGGCCAGACCACCAGGTCCACAAGGAGGACAGCCTCCGTCCTACCAAGGCCCCAGAGGACCAAGGTAACTTGTGTACCAAGGCCCCCCACTACCCTCTTTACCAGGTCTCCCTTTGGGAGAGATTTTGTTTGTACCTGAAAGTGACAACTTGGATTTAAAAATAAAAAAAACACTAGGTTAAATCAAACATTGCCATTTTTCATTTCCAGGCTGTTCAAACATTCCTGTGTTTTCTTTCCACCCAGGTTTGACGGTCCGCGAGGGAACGGCCCGCGGTTTGACCAGCAGCAGTCCGGTCAACAGCAGAGGTTCAACGTTCCACCGGGTCCCAGGTTCAACCAGCAGCACCCAAGGTTTGATCAGCTTGGTCCCAGAGGACCAGGGCCTCGGTTCGGACAGCAGGGACCCCACTTCGACCACCCCCCGAGACAGAGCCCCCCAGCCCGCTTTGAAAGGCCCCCTGGTCCCTCAGCACCTTATATAGGCCCACAGCCTAAACCAGACACGGGCAAAGACACCAAACTACCTCAGGGTAAGACTGAGATGCCAGCAGGCTCCAAGCCTCCTGGTATTAAACCTACTGGGCCAGCTAAACCAGTAGCAGTCAGTACAACTAAGCAAGGTGCATTGGCAGAACCAGGGGATATGTCAGAGGACATGTTGGAGTCCCTTGGGAGCTTCTTCGTCCAAAACGACCCCATCCCTCAGACGAAAGCAGAGGCTGATGCTGCTGCTACTGCTGCTAGTAAAGACTCCAAAAAGGAAGAGGTGACTCCCCCTGCTGCTGCCGGTGCCAAGCACCCCCCTTCTGTAACCCCAGAAACCGCTTCCCCTGCCAAGAATGCTCTCAAATCAGGTGGACCGGCCGGGCCGTTGAAGACGAACGTCAGTAACAACAACGGGCCTCCGGGACCGCAGGGGCCTAAGTCTCACGGACCGGAGCCGCCGAAGACCGACACAATGACCAACCAACCCGCTGGTCATCTGGGGCTCATGGGCCGTGGTAGAGGGGGACGTGGCCAGCCTCTATGGCCTGTAAGAGGGGAGGAGGACGGAGGTAGAGGACGAGGGGAGGCGGACGGAGGGATGAGGGGAGGGAGAGGACGAGGAGAGGCGGACGGAGGGATGAGGGGAGGGAGAGGACGAGGGGAGGCAGATGGAGGGATGAGGGGAGGGAGAGGACGAGGAGAGGCGGACGGAGGGATGAGGGGAGGGAGAGGACGAGGAGAGGCGGACGGAGGGATGAGGGGAGGGAGAGGACGAGGAGAGGCGGACGGAGGGATGAGGGGAGGGAGAGGACGAGGAGAGGCGGACGGAGGGATGAGGGGAGGGAGAGGACTAGGAGAGGTGGACGGAGGGATGAGGGGAGGGAGAGGACGAGGAGAGGCGGACGGAGGGATGAGGGGAGGGAGAGGACGAGGAGAGGCGGACGGAGGGATGAGGGGAGGAAGAGGACTAGGAGAGGTGGACGGAGGGATGAGGGGAGGGGAGGGGGACGGAGGGATGAGGGGAGGGCGAGGGGAGGCAGACGGCGGGATGAGGGGAGGGAGAGGGCGAGGGGAGGCGGACGGAGGGATGAGGGGAGGGAGAGGACGAGGGGAAGCGGACGGCGGGACGAGGGAAGGGAGAGGACGAGGGGAGGCAGGTGGAGGGATGCGAGGGCGAGGTGGTCTATGGGGACGTGGAGGGAAACAGTCGGGTATCCCAGACTTCAGTACCAACACTATCCCTCTGGGAGGTGGGAGGACGGACGACGACATGGAGGGGGTTCCTTACGACTACAGACCTCCACATGAAGAGATGCGATCACAACATGGAGGACCAGAGGAGGACTGGCAGGACTGGCAGCAGGACCCTTCCCTGGAGAAACCTGAAGGTCCTCCTCTGCCTGAAGAGGAGATGTGGGTCCCTGAAGAGCACTACTACCCTCCAGAGGACTACTACGAAGACTCAGGGAGAGGAGGTCCCCCTATGGGGAGAGGAGAGCCTCTAGATGGGCACCACTGGGAGGAAGCAGACCCCCCACATCCAGAGTACTGGGGAGAGGAAGGAGATCCCTACTGGATGGACCGGAGGCCCCCTCATGGCATGAGAGGAGGCCCCCGAGCCCTGTTCCCCCCTGGGCGTGGTCGCCCCCCACGAGGCAGGCCCGGCTTCATGCACCAGGGTGGTCCCAGACGCCCCCTTCCTCCTCCTCACGGAGCCATGGACCCCCATGAACCTCTCGGATCCCCCATGGGGCCTGACGATGACATGGACCCTCTGGGACCCCCGCTGCATCGGGAATACAACCCCAGAGGGCCCATACACCACGATATGATGGAGCGAGATATGAGGGGACGGCCTCCTCCACCTAGAGAGATGATGGACAGAGATCTGATGGGGCCTGGTGGTCATCCTCCATATCACGACATGGAGATGGACCCTGGCTGGCCCCCGGGCCCCGGACGACCCCCCCACCTCGGCAGAGACGGGCCGAGAGGTCCCCCTCCGCCTCCCCATGAGATGATGGAGCGGGGAGGGATGAGGAGGCGTCCGTTGGGACCTCGGGGCGCCCCAATGGGCCGGGGCGTGATGCGGCACCCACCTCGCTCACTCGAGGACTTGGAGGGGTACCCCCATGAGGGGTATGGGGAGGGGTTTGGTGGTCCCGGTGATGATGGGTATGGAAGAACGCTGCCGCCACGTGACTGGCCGGACCACCCCTCACATGAGTACGACTGTGAGGAGGAGTATTATCCCCAGGAGCCTCCTCGTGTTGGGGTGTGGGACAGGGAGAGAGGAGGACCACTACCGGAGAGGGACTATTCTCCCTACCCTTCCCGCGGTCCTCCACCTCCCCCAGACCGTTTCAGAGATGACGAGTGGAACGATGAGAGAGACCGAGACCGTCCTCCATACCCCTACGAGGGAGACAGAGAACGTCCTCCATACCCCTACGAGGGAGAAGAGCGTGGAAGAGGAGGAGAGCTTCGAAGTCGAGACTTCCCGGACGACCCTTCGTACAGGCACGATGAACGCCCCTACCCATCCCCAGCTGAATGGGAGAGACCCAGACCACCCCTTCCAGAGAGAAACTACCCCCCAGATTTTGAGGACCATAGGCCGCATTACGACGGGCGACCCGAGCCCTCTAGATCAGATCTAGGTATCCCTCCATCCACCCCTTCTCAGGCTTCTGCTCCTCCCAGTACTGGACCAGACAGTTCTCAGGAACCAGCCTCACAGGGAACTGGACCGGGCATACTGGCTCTGTCACAACGACAACATGAGATCATCCTGAAAGCTGCCCAGGAGCTGAAGCTTATCAGGTAAATTATAGAGACTCACTGTTTTTCCCCCTAAGATAGAAACTGTCTTTGGGTCTTTCCGTATACATGTAATATGTGTATATATACAGTACCAGTTAAAAGTTTGGACACACCTACTCATTCCAGGGTTTTTCTACATTTTTACTATATTACTACATTGGAGAATAATAGTGAAGACATCAAAACTATGAAAATTAGCCATATGGAATCATGTAGTAACCAAAAAATGTTAAACAAATCTAAATATATCTTAGATTTTAGATTCTTCAAAGTAGCCACCATTTGCCTTGATGACAGCTTTACACACTCTTGGCATTCTCTCAACCGAGCAGTTGTCATACCAGGCGGTGATGCAACTGGTCAGGATGCTCTTGATGGCGCTGCCAGGTCTCTGACCTCCTTCCTATCGGCTGTCTCATCATTCTCAGAGATCAGGCCTACCACTGCTGTCGTCCGCAAACTTAATAATGGTGTTGGAGTCATGGGTGAACAAGGGAGTACAGGAGGGAACTAAGCACGCATCCCTGGGGGGCCCCGGTGTTGATTTATGGATGCCACCCGTTAAGATAATACGGAACGGTTCCTTATTTCACTGAAAGAATAAACGTCTTGTTTTCGAGATGATAAGCAGGCTCATAAGCATTCATTCAAACAAGACTTTTGTGCGTTTTGCCAGCAGCGCTGCTGTTTATGACTTCAAGCCTATCAACTCCCGAGATTAGGCTCATGTAACCGATGTGAAATGGCTAGCTAGCGCGCTAATAGAGTTTCAAACGTCACTCGCTCTGAGACTTGGAGTAATTGTCCCCCTTGCTCTGCAAGGGCCGCGGCTTTTGTGGAGCGATGGGCAATGCTGCTTCGAGGGTGGCTGTTGTCGATGTGTTCCTGGTTCGAGCCCAGGTAGCGGCTAGGAGAGGGACGGAAGCTATACTGTTACACTGGCAATACTAAAGTTCCTATAAGAACATCCAATAGTCAAAAGGTTAATGAAATATAAATGTTAGAAAGAGAAATAGTCCTATAATTCCTATAACTACAACCTAAAACTTCTTACCTGGGAATATTGTTAAAAGGAACCACCAGCTTTCATACGTTCGGCCGATTTTAAATAAAGATTTAAAAATATATATTTGTAATGACTATTACAACAATACTGAATTAACACTTATTTTAACTTAATATAATACAGAAATAAAATCAATTTAGCCTCAAATAAATAATGAAACATGTTCAGTTTGGTTTAAATAATGCAAAAACAAAGTGTTGGAGAAGAAAGTAAAAGTGCAATATGTGCCATGTAAGAAAACTAATGTTTAAGTTCCTTGCTCAGAACATGAGAACATATGAAAGCTGGTGGTTCCTTTTAACATGTCTTCAATATTCCCAGGTAAGAAGTTTTAGGTTGTAGGAATTATAGGACTATTTCTCTCTATACCATTTGTATTTCATTAACCTTTGACTATTGGATGTTCTTAGTATTGCCAGTGTAACAGTATAGCTTCCGTCCCTCTCATCACTCCTCCCTGGGCTCGAACCAGGAACACAAAGACAACAGCCACCCTCGAAGCAGCGTTACCCATGCAGAGCAAGGGGAAAAAACACTCCCAAGTCTCAGAGCGAGTGACGTTTGAAATGCTATTAGCGCGCACCCCGCTAACTAGCTAGCCACAATCCGGAAACTATCATCTCGAAAACAAGACGTTTATTCTTTCAGTGAAATACGGAACCGTTCCGTATTTTTTCTAATGGGTGGCATCCATAAGTCTAAATATTCCTGTTCTATTGCACAACCTTCAATGTTATGTCATAATTACGTAAAATTATGGCAAATTAAGCGGCCCAAACTGTTGCATATACACTGACTCTGCGTGCAAGAGAAGTGACACAATTTCACCTGGTTAATATTGCCTGCTAACCTGTATTTCTTTTAGATAAATATGCAGGTTTAAAACTATATACTTCTGTGTATTGATTTTAAAAAGGCATTGATGTTTATGGTTAGGTACACATTGGAGCAACGATACGCACCGCATCGATTATATGCAACGCAGGACATGCTAGATAAACTAGTAATATAGTAGTTAACTAGTGATTATGATTGATTGTTTTTTATAAGACAAGTTTAATGCTAGCTAGCAACTTACCTTGGCTTACTGCATTTGCGTAACAGGCAGGCTCCTCGTGGAGTGCAATGTAATCAGGTGGTTAGAGCGTTGGACTAGTTAACTGTAAGGTTGCAAGATTGAATCCCCCGAGCTGACAAGGTAAAAATCTGTCGTTCTGCCCCTGAACAAGGCAGTTAACCTACCGTTCCTAGGCAGTCATTGAAAATAAGAATGTGTTCTTAACTGCCTTGCCTAGTTAAATAAAGATTAAATAAAGGTGTACAAAAATATTTAAAAAATCGGTGTCCAAAAATACAGATTTCCGATTGTTATGAAAACTTGAAATCGGCCCTAATTAATCGTCCATTCCGATTAATCGGTCGACCCCTAGTGTCTAGGGTTTCCGGGAAGATGTTGTGAGCCATGACCAGCCTTTCAAAGCACTTCATGGCTACCGACGTGAGGGGAGGTAATCATTTACGCAGGTTACCTTCGCATTCTTTTGAAAATGTCAGTGAAGACACTTGATGGTTGGTCCACGCATGCTTTGAGTACACATCATGGTAATCTTTCTGTCTGAATGTTGACCTTGATCACACAGTCGTCTGGAACAGCTGATGCTCTCATGCATGCTTCAGTGTTGCTTGCCTCGAGGAGGAGGTGTAATGGGTTGGGGATACTTTGCTGGTGACTCTGTCTGTGATTTATGTAGAATACAAGCCACACTTAACCAGCATGGCTACCACAGCATCCTGCAGCGACTCGCCATCCCATCTGGTTTGTGCTTAGTGGGACTAGCATTTGTTTTTCCACAGGACAACGACCCAACAAACCTCTAGGCTGTGTAAGGGCTATATAACCAAGAGGGAGAGTGATAGAGTGCTGCATCA